>NC_057720.1:78105721-78123750 GCF_004010195.1 Chiloscyllium plagiosum | reverse complement strand
GACCTGGGCCCAATATACCGGCCACTACAGCGGACAGCTGAAACTGACAACCGGTAGCGGCAGGGACAGGCCACTATAAATGCCGGAGGAAACACCACAGAAGCGCTTCACAGGAGGCTCCCAAGCACTGAGGATGTCACCTAGACAGGGGACAAAACGTTTGCAACAAAAACTTCCAGCTCGGTGAACAGAACCACACCAACGAGCACCCGAGCTACAAATCTTCTCACAAACTTTGAACTTTGGTTACATTCTATTTGGCCCAGCTTGGTTCATGGCCAATTGAAGTCTGCTCTCTGTCAGTTGATTATTTTCACTCCATTTGACCAACACCATTTCTACCATAATTCTAAACCTTCTGATACAATGCTCTTTGGCTTGAACAGTACTGAAGGAAGGCAGCACTATTAGAGAAGGTGTCTTAATAATGACATAATAGATCCTATTTGACCATTTTAAAGTCTTGTGGAGGAGATACCCTGGTATCTCAGTGAATATTAACCTTGCAACGAGCATCAGTTAAGTAAATTGGCTGCATCGCTATTGCATCGGTGTTTGTGGGAGCATTGTGTGCACAAACTGGTTTTATATTTTATAGATCACAATTTCAAAGGATTTCATTGGTGTTGGAGCATTTTGGGAAATCCTGATGTTGTTGAAGAGTGTGGCCCTCTTATAGAGTGATAGAGTCATACAGCATGGAAACAGACCCTTTATTCCAACAAGTCCATGCTGAACATAATCCCAAGCTAAACAATTCCCACCTACCTGCTCTTGGCCCATATCCCTCCAAATCTTTCCTATTCATGTACATATCCAAATGTTTTTTAAATATTGTAATTGTAACCACACCCACCACTTCCTCTGGAAGTTCATTCCACATGCGAACCACCCTGTGTGTAAAGAATTTGCCCCTCATGTCTTTTTTAAATCTCTCTCCTCTCACCTTAACAATGTACCCCCTAGTCTTGAAATTCCCCATTCTAGTGAAAAAACAGTGACCATACAATATCTGTTTCTGTGCTTTACAATTCTATGACTTTGAGTCATAGAGTCATAGAGATATACAGCATGGAAACAGACACTTCGGACTAATCCGTCCATGCCGACCAGATATTCCAACCCAATCTAGTCCCACCTCCCAGCACCTGGCCCATATCCCTCCAAGCCCTTCCTATTCAGATACCCATCTAAATGCCTCTTAAATGTTGCAATTGTACCATCCTCCACTACATCCTCTGGCAGCTCATTCCATGCACGTACCACCCTCTGCGTGAAAACGTTGCCCCTTAAGTCTCTTCTATACCTTTCCCCTCTCACCCTAAACTTATGCCCTCTAGTTCTGGACTCCCCAACCCCAGGGAAAAGACTTTGTCTATTTATCCTATTCATGCCTCTCATAATTTTGTAAACCTCTATAACGTCTCCCCTCAGCCTCCGACACTCCAGGGAAAACAGCCCCAGCCTATTCACCTTACCATTAAGTGTATAAGTCCTGCTAAGATTTGCTTTCCCAAAATGCAGTCCCTCGCATTTATCTGAATTAAACTCCATCTGCCACTCCTCAGCCCATTGGCCCATCTGGTCCAGATTCTGTTGTAATCTGAGGTAACCCTCTTCGCTGTCCACTACACCTCCAATTTTGGTGTTATCTGCAAACTTACTAACTGTACCTCTTATGCTCGCATCCAAATCATTTATGTAAATGACAAAAAGTAGAGGGCCCAGCACCACTCCTTGTGTCACTCCAGTCTGAAAAACAACCCTCCACCACCACCCTCTGTCTTCTACCTTTGAGCCAGTTCTGTATCCAAATGGCTAGTTCTCCCTTTATTCCATGAAATCCAACCTTGCTAATCAGTCTCCCATGGTGAACCTTGTCGAACGCCTTACTGAAGTCCATATAGATCACATCTACTGCTCTGCCCTCATCAATCTTCTTTGTTACTTCTTCAAAAAATTCAATCAAGTTTGTGAGACATGATTTCCCAAGCACGAAGTCATGTTGACTATCCCAAATCAGTTCTTGCCTTTCCTAATACATGTACATCCTGTCCCTCAGGATTCCCTCCAACAACTTGCCCACCACCGAGGTCAGGCTCATTAGTGTATAGTTCCCTGGCTTGCCTTTACCGGCCTTCTTAAACAGTGGCACCACATAGGATTATACTTAAGAGAGAAATCAGGAGGGCAAAACATGGACATGAGATAGCTTTGGCAAATGGAATTAAGGAAAATCCAAAGGGTTTTTACAAATATATTAAGGACAAAAGAGTAACTAGGGAGAGAATAGGGTCCCTCAAAGATCAGCAAGGCGGCCTTTGTGTGGAGCCACAGAAAATGGGAGAGACACTAAATGAATATTTTGCATCGGTATTTACTGTGGAAAAGAATATGGCAGATATAGACTGTAGGGAAATAGATGGTGACATCTTGCAAAATGTCCAGATTACAGAGAAGGAAGTGCTGGATGTCTTGAAACGGTTAAAGGTGGATAAATCCCCAGGATCTGATTAGGTGTACCTGAGAACTCTGTGGGAAGCTAGAGAAGTGATTGCTGGGCCTCTTGCTGAGATATTTGTATCATCGATAGTCACAGGTGAGGTGCCGCAAATATATTTAGTGAATGCCACAAATATACAGCGATTGCCAAGTATAAAGCAATTTATTTACCACTTAGTCTGTAAACGGTTCACCCTTCAGTAGTGTGCAGTATTGTGTGTATCTCTCCATAATTACATAAAAGGTTTGTACTGAAACTCAAATGGTAGGGTTTGGTTGCACAAGATCCCTGACCCATGCTGAACCTGTCATAGTCATTCCCATTTGGTGACTGTCATTAAGGATTGATGGTGTTTTCTGGAAAAGAAACTTCAAAGGAAGGTCAACAGCTCGCTGTCACATTTTAACTCCACTCGCCAAAGGAGAAGCGAGGAGAGATTAAATTTGACAAATTGATTTCTCAATTTGAAACGTTGAAATAACCATTTCCGAACCTTGATTAGATTAATAATATAACGTCAGTAAATGGAAAGACAAGTCATTTGAAAAATATATGGGAACATGAATTATTAGCAAAGGATAATCAACGTGCGAAAATTAAAATGGAAATTGAAAGCTGGGACCTGAAATCTGAGAATCCCTACAATGTGGAAACAGGCCATTTCACCTGAAACCTCCACACTAACTATTAACAGAGCATCCCACCCAGACCTATTCCCCTACCCTAACCCTGCATTTCCCATGGCTAACACACCTAACCTACACCACCCTGGACACAATGGGAGATTTAGCATGGCCAATGCACCTAACCTGCACACCTTTGGACTGTGAGAGGAAACTGGAGCACCCAGCAGGAACCCATGCAGAGAATGTGCAAACTCCACACAGACAGTCACCTGAGGGCAGAATTGAATCCAGGTCTTTGGCACTGTTAGGCAGCTGTGCTGATCACTGAGCCACCGTGAAACATTGAGTCTTTAATAAGGCCAACAATCAGAATACAAATCCAAGTCAGTTGCTTTGCATTAAAGAGCCATTATCTCCATTGCTGTGCTTAACATTTGGGAAGAAACATTTGCTTGATGCTGGCATTATGTCATGCAAGCGACAAAGCTTCATTCTGTTTAATCGTTCTTGTATTAATTTCGAACTTGCAAAATAAAGTTGTGAGGCAATTTGATTTATGAAGGCAACAGGATTTGAGCTTCCATCACGCGCTCCTTCTGTCTCAATCAAACGCTAGTATGTATTTGGTACCTGCAGACTGTAACACATAACCTATATTCATGTGAGCAGATTGCATTTTGCTCAAAGCAGGAACCACAGGAATTACCCCCACCCACAATTAAAGTGACCAGTGAATGGTAGTGGGCCATGCCTGTGGTCTTCAGCGATACTCCTGGGTTACCCACACCGAGAAACTGATAACACTGTACATGAGTCAACAGTTTGTAAATTCAAAAACAGAGAAAGTTTTTCTTTCACCATGTGAGTCAAATGGCCAGTAATAATAGGGAAATCCCACAGCAACAATGCACAACTGCACAGAGTCCAGTGACTTGTACACTTCAAAGTGTGAAGTCAGGTGGACAGTTCCCTTTTTTAGAAAAAAGGATTTCTTTGCTATTAGGAGAAAGTGAGGACTGCAGATGCTGCAGATCAGATTTAAAAAGTATGGTTCTGGAAAAGCACAGCCGGTCAGGCAGCATCCGAGGAGCAGGGAAGTTGACCTTCCCAATGAAGACCTTATGCTAATACACCGACTCTCCTGCTCCTCAGATGCTGCCTGACTGGCTGTGCTTTTCCAGCACCACACTTTTATACCTTTGCTATCACCAAATGCAGTAAAGGAATGATCCAAAGTAATGCAACACAGCAATAATGTTTAAGAGAGTGCTGGAAATCTGAAGTCAAAATGCTGGGATTGACAAATAGCTCTTTCAGGGAAGGCAGCAGTCAATTACGTTAGCTCCAGCTCGAGATGGTTTCGCAACCCCAATGGCATTTCACTGTCAGTGGAGCTTGCCGTGCTGTGGGCAAGGGGGAGTCTGACTCAATGGATGCAGCCTCCCTGCACCAGGCCCAGAATGGAGTGTTGTAGAGGCCACCAGTGTTGGACACTCCACATGCCATCGATGGTGCTGTGAGCATGGATGACCGTAAGACGCGGCTGGTCGTGGATCCAGGGAACAGGGGTTTCTCTTCCATCCTGGTGGAATCATCCATCTAGATGTTGTGCCTTTCTGTGCACCCAGTTATTAGGTTTATTTACTTATTTATTTAATGTCACATTCATCTTGTTACAAAACAAAGCGAGAGATGTCGCCACTTACCATCTTAAAACACAGACAAACGAATGGGTGTGTAAAGGCAGACAAATGAAGAAATAAAGGAAGTGTTGAACTCTCCAGTCCCTCTTCTGAAGTACTCCATCATGGGCGGTGGGCCTAGTGCCAGGCATGGGTCCCCTTTGCTGCACTGCTGCTGCCACTACACTGCAAGCTGCCCACTTTCTGGCACCATCTTGCCTCCAATGATGCCCACGCTGGACCTCGCCCATGCAGATGCCACTGATGTTGCTGAATACTAGACCAGCTCAAACCCGACTCCGCCACTGCCACCATGAGTCTGGTTCGGGCCCAACCCGCTGATGCAGCCCGGCGGTCTTGCGGTGTGCCCAAACCAGCCCTTGCTGGGCCCACTCGCTGCCCTTCCCATCATCACGACGGAGCTCCAACTACACGAGGTTGATATGAATTGGAAGCAGCTCCTCCATCAGTGTGGCTAATGTCATTAGTATGGCTAGGCTGCCATTAAAGTTAAAAATGACACAACACCAAGTTATTGCACCAGGTTACAACTTGGTATTGTGTGATTTTTAACTTGGTCCATCCTAGTCCAAGACTGGCCCCTCCACACTGTAGACTGCCATTAGTGTGACGAATTGATGAAAGTCCCTCACTTCCCCCCTACCTGCCTAAACAATTGCCTGCATCCCTCGCAACATTGAGAGCTCAACCGCCATCACTTGCAGGATGGTGAAAGCGGATTAAGAACCTGCCTCCTGGAGGATTGCTGGTGAAACTGCAAGAGGGGTGTGGAATCGGGATTCACGCTGGTCCCAACACTGAGGGTTTGTATCCTCTGGCAAAATCCACTCCAATGTCACAAGTCAATGGGGCTTTCATAGAAATGAAAGAAGCCACAGATTTAGCATTTTATTTTTAAAAAAGAACAACACGCCAAGGGTGGAAACAAGGAGAAAGTGAGGACTGCAGATGCTGGAGATCACAACTGAGAGTGTGGTGCTAGAAAAGCACAGCAGGTCAGACAGCATTGGAGGAGCAGAAGCCCTTCAGCAGAATGGCCTCATTCCTGATGAAGGGCTTATGCCTGAAACGTCGATTCTCCTGCTCCTCGGATGCTGCCTGACCTGCTGCGCTTTTCCAGCACCACACTCTCAAAGGGTGGAAACAAGCAGATTGTGGACAGACCAAAAATGGGAGGTTTGTGACAGGGTGGAGGTTGTGAGTAATTACATGAAAGAAAGGATCAAAGTGCAATCTAAACAAACAAACACCAGAAGATGAACCCAAAGAAATGTAAATGTTTGGAGCAATTACTAGTGTCTGCAGTAGGAGAAATTGGGAGGGGGCTAACTAGGAACTGAAGATGTGATACTCAGTGGTAAAACTGGAAGGTTTGGAAAACATCTCATTGAGAGATAAGGTTCTGTTCTTCAAGCTTACACTTTGACTTTTTGCCCATTCAAAATGGCGAATAGTGGACTATACAACTCTAAGGATACTTCATTGCTCTTCACAATGAGATGGTATCCCACAACACTACAGCTCAAAGTTAGATGATGACAGAAGCACCAGTTAAATCACCAGAGATTATGACTCCATTTCCATTGCTGGGGTTGGATGCACAAGATCCAGAAAAATTCTGGCTCCTCAAACTTGATGTTTAAAAACAGCAGTTCACCCCCACCCTCCTCACTTTCAGCACTTTAGGAGGAGTCAGCCTGGATTGGGGCCCCGGTCATGTGACCTGGGAATGGAGAAGGTTCCTGAAGTTTAATATAAAAGAGTACAACACTAAACATCTCTCCTTCTCTCATCTCCTCATGCTCTCCGCTCTCCATGACAATACATCTCAACCTCTGCGTCTTATAGCCACCTTCACAGACCCTCACACACCCTGCACAAACTGATTCCATTCTACCCATTCCCCCTTGGCCTCTTATACCACTGTGCCAATCTATCCATCTTCCATGACCCTTCAAGCCCCATATGACCCTGTTATCCCCATGGTCCTTTATAACTCCTATGCCAATTCATTTACCCCCACCCATGCCCTCCCGTGCCAACTCACCTATACATTAAGGAGGCATGCTGACCGAAACTAAAGTTCTTGGCATATTCATGATGCCATTATTGAAAACAATTCAAACCTTAAACAAAGTGAAACTTCTTCCATGAAGAATGTCCAAACAAACCTCACCACTTCAAAAGGAGAGATACGATTCAAAAGAAAACTGAACTGTGGTCTCCTGAGGGTTGTCACCCAGAGTGTGGACATGATGGGCGTTAAAAGAAAGGCAGTTTTGAGCAAAAGATATGATTCTCTTTCACCCTTCTAGAAATAGACAAGAAAAGGAGTTAAAAGCTCATTGCAATAGCTAGTTTCTGTGTGCAGTTCATGTTCCACTGTGCTACAGTGTGAAAGGGCTCAATTCAGAACTTCCCACCACACGTGCAGGTAAAAAGAAGTACAGTCTCTCTCTGATTGCTGAATACTGGTTGTCAGCAAAACCACTGCTGGAGAAAACCGAACAAACTCACCTCAGAACATTACAGAACCGAGAGTAACCGATTGTGAAACTTGAAAGGGTTCAGAAAAGATTTACAAGGATGTTGCCCAAGTTGGACGGTTTGAGCTGTAAGGAGAGGCTGAACAGGCTGGGGCTGTTTTCCCTGGAGCGTCGGAGGCTGAGGGGTGACCTGATAGAGGTTTATAAAATCATGAGGGGCATGGGTAGGGTGAAGAGCAAAGGACATTTTCCCCAGGGTAAGGGAAGTCCAAAACTCAAGGGCATAGGTTTAGGGTAAGAGAGGAACAAATTAAAAGAGACTTGAGGGTCAACTTTTTCACACAGTGGGTGGTGTGTGTATGGAATGAGCTGCAGAGGAAATGGTGAAGGCTGGTACAATTACCACATTTAAAAGGCATCTGGATGGATATATGAATAGGAAGAGTTTATGGGATATGGGCCAAGTGCTGGCAAATGTGACTGGATCAGTTTAGCATTTAGCTTATTGTTGGAGATGTGAGGAAACAGAGGAGAGGGGTTTATATAGAGAAAAGAGGCTAGGCAATTTACCTGCTAATTTTTTTATTGGTTTACAGGATGAGGGCATTGCTGGCTTGGCCAGCATTTATTGGCCATCCCTCATTAAGAGCCGGGTATATTGCTGTGGGTCTGGAGTCACATGTGGACCAGGCTAGGTGGGAGTGGCAGATTTCCATCCCTAGGGGGACATTGGTGAACCAGATGGGTTTTTCTGACAATCGAGAATGGTTTTGTGGTCATCGTTGGACTCTTGGTTCTGGATTTTTGTTGAATTCACATTTCACCATCTGCTGTGGTGGGATTAAAACCTTGGTCTCAGCATTAAAAGTCCAGCGATGATACCACGAGGTCATTGCATCCCCTCATTGAGGATCAGTTTAAACTGATGAGAGCAGGACCCCATTTGTCATTTAACCAGATAAGGTAGTGAAGGCTAAACCAGTTCAAGTATGTTAGACATAAGCAGGCAAAGGTGCATGTATTACTGTGGGATCACTGAGGTTCACAGGGAGTAACTGGTTCATTGGGGACTAGGGCATGAACGCTGCAGTTAAGGGTAATGTAACAGATGCATTGGTGAGTGATATGCTTTGGTGTTATCAATAAGTTTATAAAATTGAGTTCAAACTAGGTTGATTAATATAAACTTCACAGACCCCTGAAGAGTTAAATTGTGATGTCTATTTGTGTATGTGTGTGTGTGTGTGTTTGTATATGTGAGTGAGTGTGAGTGAGTGTGTTTGTGTGTGAGTATTTGTTTGTGTGTGTGTGTGTGAATGTTGTGTGAGTGAGTGTGAGAGTGAGTGTGAGAGTGTGTGTGTATGTGTGCGAGTAAGTGTGTGTGTGTGTGAGAGAGAGAGAGAAGACAGGGTGGTGGAGGTGGTGGAGGGGGAATGGTGGTGGGAGTGAGGATTGCTCAGAGGAGGTATTCCACGGAACTCATTGGTTACTCTGACCTTTTTGTGTTGCTGGCCTTGATGCTGTGCTTTCTCATTCTGGCAACCTGGAATGCAGATAAAGCAGGGGGATTCTGACTTCCTGTGTCTTCACTGCCAAACACCTCAGTACAATCCAAGCAGAGGAATCTTCTTTTTAATCATTGGTCATTAACCAGAGGAACATCTCCATTGTTGATTTCACAAATTAATAATTTGATAATTTACTTATTCACTGTTCTTCTCTAAGTGTTGTCACATCTGTAACTAGCCTAGTAATCTGAAGGCCTCAGCTAATGATCCAGAGACACGAGTTCACATCTCACCACAGCAATGGGGGAATTTAAATTACATGCATTAAATCAATCTGGAATAAATAACAAGTCAGCATCAACTGTGGTGACCATGAAACCGCTAGTTTGTCATAAAGATTTGTCCAGCTGTTTCACTGTCTGTTAAGGAAATTGGCATTTATACAGTCTGGACTGAGAGACTTCAGTCACTTATCAATGTGTTTGGCTCCTAACTGCTTCTGAAATGGTCTAGGAAACCATTCAACAGCTTGTCTTCGTACATCACCTTAATATAATAAAGTGGCCTAAGGCATTTCACAGGTGTGTAACCAAGCAATATGTGACACTGCTCAATGTAAATTGTTATGTCAGATAGCGTAAGATGTAATTAACTAAGTTAGTTTTAAGGATCATCCTAAACTGGGAAGCAACGAGCGAGACTGGAGAGGTTTAGGGAAGAAATTCTAAAACTGAAGGACTGGTCATCAACAAAAGTGACTGAAATCATGGATAGTCATGAGGGTAGAAGCACAGGATAGTGGAGTAAAAAATCACAGAGAGGCCATTGAGGGATTTAAAAACTGTATATGCAAGTGAAACATGCTTTGGACAAAGCTTAGGCATGTCCCTGCCACACTAACTCATTTGATCAAAGTTAAAAATCACCTAACACCAGGTTATAGCCCAACAGGTATATTTGGAAGCACTAGCTTTCGGAGCGCTGCTCCTTCATCAGGTGATCAGCACAATCATCCAAATAAACCTGTTGGACTATAACCTGGTGTTGTGTGATTTTTAACTTTGTACACCCCAGTCCAACACCGGCAACTCCGAATCATTTGATCAAACTAAAGATCTGCAGCCACATCCAGCTGTGAATGCTAGTGGATAATCAGGCAAGTAACTGAAGGAGGAGGTTTGACATATGTCTCATCCTCAATGATGCCTTGACTCACCTTGAGAGCAAAAGAATGCAGCCAACGTACTGTGTGGATGATCAAACTCAGCTGCCTTCTGACATCCCTGACAATGTGTCCTTTACAATGTGTCCTTTGCGAAATGTGTATAGAGAGTCAGGTAAGAAATTCAAACAAGCATCATTACCAAGTTCCAATTTCCTGTTTTTGTTCTCTATAGCCTTTCACATTATTTTATCCAAATAATCATCCAGTGTCCTCTTGAATGCCTCAGTTCTCTGCCACAGAGAGTCACAGGCTGTGGCCAAAGCATCGTATGTTTCCAAGAAAGAGTTAAATATAGAATTGTGGAATCCCTACAGTGTGGAGACAGGGCATTTGGCTCATTGCATTCATGCCAACTCTCCAAATAGTAAGGTTACATCGCATTTTTCATGGTTAGACCAACTGGCCTGCGCATCTTTCGGCTGTAGTGGGAGACTGGAGCGCCCTTATTGACACAGAGGTGGGGGGGGCAGAGTGTGCGGGCTCCGTGTGGGGGGGTTACCGAGTGGTGGGGTTGAACACGAATCCCTGGCACTGTTCTAACCATTGAGCCACCGTGGAATTAATGGCTATGATGAGAAAGCAGGAATTGGATATTGAGATATATGATCAGCCATGATCAGATTGAATGGTGGAGCCGCTGAATGGGCCTAATGGCTAATTCCTGTTCCTATTTTCGATATTTTGTCCACCACATCTCCACACAGCGCATTCCATTCTTTAACTATAAACCTGAATGAAAAGGATTTTTTCTCCCATCATCAGGGGGAGGGTGAACAGCCAGAAGTCTTTGTACACATCAGTACAAATGACATAGGCAGACCACGAAATAGGGCCCTACAAAACATGTATTGGGATTTAGATAAGAAGTTAAAAAGCTGGACCTCAAGTGAGCTCCGGATTATTCCCAGTGCTGTGCGCCAGTGAGGATAGAAATAGAAAGATAGGCCAGATGAATGCATGGCTGAGGAGCTAATGTAGGGGGCAGGGTCTTCAGTTCTTAGTTCATTATTTTCACTTCTAGGGTAGGGGTGACCTGTACAAGAGGGAAGGGGATACAATATCCTGGTGGGGAGATGTGCTAGTGTTACCTGGGATGGTTCAAACTAGTTTGGCGGTGTTTGGGGGGGGGTCTCTGAATAAGAAAGGGGCCTTCGAGAAGTCAGGGGAAAATACATTAACCATTGAGAGCAAATTTACTATTCAGGATATCCAGGGGCACAGTCAAAGGAGGAAAAAGGTTTAAAGTGCTTTTACTTCAACGCACAAGTAAGGCAAATGAGCTCAGAGCATGGATTTGCTCAGGGGACTGGGATGTTATCACCATAACAGAAACGTGGCTGAGAGAAGGGAGGGACCTGTGTTCCAGGATACAAAAGCTACAGGCATGACAGAACTACAAGTAAGCGAGGAGGGGGATTTGCTCTTTTGATAAAGGAGGTCATAACAGTGCTTAGAGAGTATACGGTAGTCCCCTCTGTTAGCAAGGGGGATACGTTCCAGTACCTACCATGGAAGTCCGTAACAATGGATATGAGCGAACTCATTCATTTCAATGAGAAACGTACCTTCCCAGCAACCTCCTGGTCCCTGGTTCCCTATAATATGCTCAGGGTGCAGTAATCTGTGGGTAACTGAAATGGCTGAAAATGATTCCACAAATACGGGGTCACCCTGTATCCTCAAGGAGTCATCAAATGAGGCAACACGGTTAGAACTTAGAAACAAGATGGGGATAGTCACTTTGTTGGGACTGTGTTAAAGACCCTCAAATAGCCAGCTGGTACTACAGGAGCAGATGTGGAGAAATGTTCCAAATATCTAGGATTATTAGGGTAGTACTAGTTGAGATTTTAATTTCCCCTGCATTGACTGGACCACTCAGAGTGTAAAAGGCCCAGACAGGATGGAATTTGTCAAATGTGTCCAAGAAAGTTTCCGAAATCAACATGTAGAGAGCCCTACTGGGAGGGTGCAATACTGGGACCCCTTTTCAGAGCACGAGGCTAGGAAAGTGTTAGTTGGAGAGCACTTTGGGTCCAGTGACCATTCCTCTCTTAGGTTTAAAATAGTTATGAATACAGATAGGACAGGTCCAAGGTGCTAAGCTGAAGGAGGGCAAACTTTGGGGCCAATAGGCAGCATCTACCTTGGATGCTCACTGTTTTTGTGATTTAAACTCAAGGACTCTGAAAATCCTTTGATCTATAGATTTTTTGCAATCTTTCCCCATAAAATAATATTTAGTTCCTCTATTCTTCCGACCAAAATGTATAGCCTCTCATTTTCCCAGGAGCTGATGAGCACATCATCATGCAAGATAGTTTGCCCAAACATAAAACATTGTTAACAGCATTCTTTCACATCAAATGGGAAACTTCCACTCAATTCATCAGTGTTGGAGCTCTGCCAAGCATTCACAACAAGACCATTTGGCAACTATTGCTGCAGAAGCTGCATTTGTTATTGTTTCAAAATTAAAGGTACTTCCATTGGAAATGATTTTTTAAGTACATAAATATTTCAAAGAATTGCTGGTGGTTGTTATACTATTTATTGCTTCATTATCCTGTAGATACTGGAAGAGTATCAAAGGCTCAGCCGAACATGAAATCAATGTGAAGGTAAAAACCACTGCAACATAACTATAGTTAAATGCTCACAAACCAATACATAATAACATTGAAATCAGAAGTTTAAACTTATTTATGAAAATGTTCCCAGCTGCACAGCAGGATTCCTGCACGATTCAGAACTGTCTCACTTAGCATTCCCTTCAAGAATGAAGGGCTCTGGCCTGAAACATCGATTCTCCTGCTCCTTGGATGCTGCCTGACCTGTTGTGCTTTTCCAACAACACACTCTCGACTATAATTCCCAAATGTCTACATGTTTCATTAGGCTGAATGAATGTGAGCAGCTAACTGAGTGACTTAAAGACCATGGTCCTCTGGTATCTCCGTTAGAACAGCTACTCAGTTGCATCCCCTGTTGGCCTGGAGGATCACTTGCGCCTGATGCTCAGGAGCCAGTGGACTTTTATATCCTCTTGAATACTTATTCACACCAATCCAATGTAGAATGGAGCAATTTGCTGATGTCAAGAACTGACGTGGCTGAAAAGAAATGCGAGCAATATATGATCAATAACTGGACTGTGTTTGCGGAGTGAGAAATGGAGTTAAAGGCGCAAGACACTTGAATATGACATTTGATAGACCTCAGCTGGAATACTGTGTAAAGTTCTGGGTACCAGTATACTGTAAATCAGATTATAGGAAGGATGTGAAAGTATTGGAGAGAGTGCAGAACGGTTTACATGAATCATTCCAGGGATGACAAACTTCAGTTCTCAGAATGTAATGAAGAAATAGAGATCATTTTCCATGGACAGAAGAATGCTCAGAGGAGATAGAATCCCTACAGTGTGGAAACAGGCCCTTCAGACCAACAAATCCACACCTAGCCTCCCCATTATCCGATATTTACCCCAACTAATGCACCTAGCCTATGTGTCACTGAACACTATGGGCAATTTAGCATGGCCAACCCACCTTACCTGCACATCTTTGGACTGTAGGAGCAAACCAGAGCACCCAGAGGAAACCCACACAGACACGGGGAGAATGTGCAAACTCTACACAGACAATTACCTGAGGCTGGAATCGAACCTAGGTCCCTGGTACTGTGAGGCAGCAATGCTAACTACTGAGCAACCGTGCCGCCCAAGATCAGACTGAGGTTTTCAAAATCATGAGCAGTCTGGATACAGCAGATACAGAGAAATTATTTCCCAATTGTAAAACAAATAAAAGTAAGAGGCCATAGATTTAAAGTGATCTGCGAACGAAACAAGGGTGCACTGAGGAAAAACATTGTTCACTCAACAAATATAGATCATTTTACTATAACGTAAACATCAATTTGCTGTAACATGATTGATGCACGGAGATGCTGCTTCTAAAGCATATAAATATATTCTAAAACTTTGAAAATGTGTGTTGGCTGTAAAGTAATTACATCGCCAGTGATTTAACTGCTGTTTCTAAAACATGATTTTTCTTCAATGTGGAGTTGCACCAGAATGCAACCATTGTGTTATAGAAGAATTACATGTACTAAAGATCTGGAATGTATTGCCTGGAAATGTGTTGGAATTGAGGCATTCAAGAGGACATTAGATGATTATCTGGCAAAAATAATATGCAATGTGGATTTGAGAAAAAGTGGGAGATCAGCACAAGGTGATGATGATGATTGTTTCACAAACTGGTGGATTAACCAATGATTGAAATGGCTTCTTTCTGCCTCGTAACAATTCTTCGATTGTGTGACATTGAATACAATATTTGTTTCACAATTAAAGATTCTTCCAGTAGAAATGATTCTTGAAGCTCGTAAACATTTCAAAGAATTGCCAGGGTTGTTATACTACTTATTGCTTCAATACCCCGTGAAAAGTATCAAACGCTCAACAGAACACGAAATCAATGTTAAGATAAAACCATTTCAATGTAACTGAAGTTAAATCCTCACAAACCAATACATTATGAGACTGAAATTGCCAAGAGGTTTTAAACATAGCTGGGATCCCTAAAGCCCACCCAGGTAAATTACATGATTACATGACTGTGATTTCTGGGACCATCTGCCAGTGGAGGATCCTGAGCAGCTCATCAACTCACAGGGATTGTCACAGGGAAGAGCACAGGAAACTTTTGTAGATGCCATGCCCTCTTTTATGTGGTACTTAACATTTTCTGTTAAGTAGACTGAGGTTTAACATTCAAAGCCTCGAAAGGTAGTTACGGTGAGGGCTAAGGGTCTAAGGTAAAGTCAGAAGTCACACAATACCAGGTTATAATCCAACAGGTTTATTTGCTCCTTAATCGACTGAAATCTTTACCTTCAGCACTTCAAGCTGATTGGGGACATGTGTTCGCAGGTAAAGGGACAGCTGGAAAATGGGAAGCCTTCAAAAACGAGAGAACGAGAGTCCAGAGACAACATATTCCTGTTGGAGTGAAAGGAAAGGCTGGTAGGTGGAGGGAAAGCTGGATGACTCAAGAATTTGAGGTTTTTGTTGAGAGAAAGACGGAAGAACATATGTCAGGTATAGGCAGCAGAGATAAAGTGAATCCTTAAAAGAGTTTAAAGGTAGTAGGAGTATACTTATGAGGGAAATCAGGAGACCAAAAGGGGGAGCATGAGATAACTTTGGCAAATAGGGTTAAGGCGAATCCAAAGAGATTCTGTAAATATATTAACAACAGAAAAGTAATTTGGGAGAGAATAGGGACCCTCAAAAATCAGCAAGGCGGCCTATGTGTGGAACCGCCGGGGAAGGGAGAGATATTAAATGAGTATTTTGCATTAGTATTTACTGTGGGTCATGGAAGATATAGACTGTGGGGAAATAGATGGTAACATCTTGAAAAATGTCCATATTACAGAGGAGGAGCTGCTGGATGTCTTAAAACGTGTACAAATGGATAAATCCCCAGGACCTGATCAGATGTACCCTAGAACTCTGTGGGGAACTAGGCAAGTGATTGCTGGGCCGCTTGCTGAGATATTTCAGTTACTAGTGGGGTACAGCAAGGATCTGTTTTGAGTCCATTGTTGTTTGTCATTTTTATAAATGACCTGGATGAGGGCATAAAAGAATGGGTTAGTAAATTTGCGATGACACTGAGGTCAGTGGAGTTCTGGATGGTGACAAAGGATGTTGCAGATTACAGAGGGATATAGATAAGCTGCAGAGCTGGGCTGAGAGGTGGCAAATAGAGTTTAATGTGGAGAAGTGTGAGGTAATTCACTTTGGAAGGAGTAACAGGGATGCAGAGTACTGAGCTAATGGGAAGATTCTTGGTAGATTAGATAAGCAGAGGGATCTCCATGTCCAGGTACATAGATCCTTGAAAGTTGCTATCCAGGTTGATAAGTTTGTTAAGAAGGCATACAGTGTGTTAGCTTTTATTGGTAGAGGGACTGAGTTTCAAAACCAGGAGATCATGCTGCAGCTGTAGAAAACTCCTATGCGGCCACATTTGGAGTATTGCGTACAGGTGTGGTTACCGCATTATAGGAAGGATATGGAAGATTTGGAAAAGGTTCAGAGGATATTTACTAGGATGTTGCCTGGTATGGAGAGAAGGTCCTACAAGGAAAGGCTGAGGGATTTGAAGCTGTTTTCTTTAGAGAGAAGAAGGATGAGAGGTGACTTAATTGAGACATATAAGATAATCAGAGGGTTAGATAGGTTGGACAGTGAGAGCCTTTTTCCTCAGATGGTGATAGCTAGCACGAGGGTGCTAGATGTAGGACAGATGTCAGAGGTAGTTTCTTTACTCAGAGTAGTAGGGTCGTGGAGCACACTGCCTGCAACAGTTGTAGACTCACCAACTTTAAGGGCATTAAAATGGTCATTATTAAGCATATGGATAAGAATGGAATAATATAGGTTAGATGTGTTTCAGATTGGATCCACAGGTCAGTACATCATCGAGGGATGAAGGGCCTGTACTGTGCTGTAATGTTCTATGTTCTATGTCCCATTTGTATCATTGATAGTCACAGGTGAGGTGCCGGAAGACTGGAGGTTGGCTAATGTGGTGCCACTGTTTAAGAAAGGTGGTAAGGACAAGCCAGGGAACTATAGACCAGTGAGCCTGACATTGGTAGTGGGCAAACTGTTAGAGGGAATCCTCAGGGGCAGGATTTACATGTATTTGGAAAGGAAAGGATTGATTAGGGATAGTCGATATGGCTTTGTGCATGGGAAATCATGTATCACAAAATTGATTGAGATTTTTGAAGAAGTAACAAAGAGGATGGATGAGGGCAGAGTGGTGGACATGATCTATATGGACCTAAATAATGTGTTTGAAAAGGTTCCTAGGGAGAACTGTAGACATTTGGATACAGAACTGGCTCAAACGTAGAAGACAGAGGGTGGTGGTGGAGGGTTACTTTTCAGACTGGAAGCCTGTGATCAGTGGTGTACCACAAGGATTGGTGCTGGGTCCACTGCTTTTTGTCATTTATACAAATGATTTAGATGTGAACATAGGGGGCATAGTAAGTAGGTTTGCAGATGACACCAAAATTGGAGGTGTAGTGGATAGTGAAGAAGGTTACTTCAGAGTACAATGGGATCTTGATCAGATGGGCCAATGGGCTGAGGAGTGGCAGATGGAGTTTACTTTAGATTATTGTGAAGTGCTTCAATTTGGAAAGGCAAATCAGAGCAGGACTTATACACTGAATGGTAAGGTCCTTGGAGTGCAAGTTCATCGCTCCTTGAAAGTGGAGTTGCAGGTAGATGGGATAGTGAAGAAGGTATTTTGTATGCTTTCCTTTATTGGTCAGCGCATTGAGTATAGGAGTTGAGAGCTGAAAATGTGTTGCTGGAAAAGCGCAGCAGGTCAGGCAGCATCCAGGGAACAGGAGAATCGACATTTCGGGCATAAGCCCTTCTTCAGGAATGAGGAAAGTTTGTCCAGCAGGCTAAGATAAAAGGTAGGGAGGAGGGACTTGGGGGAGGGGCGTCAAAAATGTGATAGGTGGAAAGAGGTCAAGGTGAGGGTGATAGGTGAGATTGGGGTGGGGGCGGAGAGGTCAGAAAGAAGATTGCAGGTTAGGAAGGCGGCACTGAATTCAATGGATTTGACTGAGACAAGGTGGGGGGAGGGGAAATGAGGAAACTGGTGAAATCCGAGTTCATCCCTTGTGGTTGGAGGGTTCCTAGGCGGAAGATGAGGCGCTCTTCCTCCAACCGTCGTTTTGTTGTGGTCTGGCGATGGAGGAGTCCAAATGGCCTCCTCTATATTGGGGAGACAGGCCGGCTACTTGCGGAGCGTTTCAGAGAACACCTCTGGGACACCCGGACCAACCAACCCAACCACCCTCCCTATCTTTTATCTTAGCCTGCTGGACAAAATTTCCCCATTCCTGAAGAAGGGCTTATGCCCGAAACGTC
>NC_057720.1:78088473-78104934 GCF_004010195.1 Chiloscyllium plagiosum | reverse complement strand
GACCTCTCCGCCCCCCCCCCCGTCTGACCTATCACCCTCACCTTGACCTCTTTCCACCTATCACATTTCCGACGCCCCTCCCCCAAGTCCCTCCTCCCTACCTTTTATCTTAGCCTGCTGGACAAACTTTCCTCATTCCTGAAGAAGGGCTTATGCCCGAAACGTCGATTCTCCTGTTCCCTGGATGCTGCCTGACCTGCTGCGCTTTTCCAGCAACACATTTTCAGCTCTGATCTCCAGCATCTGCAGACCTCACTTTCTCCTATAGGAGTTGAGAGGTCATGTTGCGGCTGTAAAAGACATTGGTTAGGCCACTATTGGAATATTATGTGCAATTCTGGTCTCCCTGCTATGGGAAGGATGTTGTGAAACATGAAAGGGTTCAAAAATGATTTACAAGGATGTTGCCAGGATTGGAGGATTTGATTTATAGTGAGAGACTGAATAGGCTTGGACTATTATCACTGGAGCATCGGAAACTGGGAGTGTGACCTTATGGAGGTTTATAAAATCATGAGGGGCATGGATAGGACAAATAGACAAAGTCTTTTCCTTGGGGTGGGGCAAAGGGAATAAGTTTAGGGTGAGAGAGGAAAGATATAGAAGGGATGTGAGGTGCAACAGTTTTCACACAGAGGGTGGTGTGTATATGGAATGAGCTGTCAGAGGAAGTGGTGGAGGCTGATACAATTGCAACATTTAAAAGGCATCTGGATGGGTATATGAATAGGAAGGGTTTAGAGCAGGTGCTGGCAAATGGGACTAGATTAGGTTGGGATATCTGGAAATTGCATGGACAAGTTGGATCGAACGGTCTGTTTCCGAGCTATGACTCTATGACATCACCTGATGAAGGAGCAATGCTCTGAAAGCTTATGGTTTCCAATAAACCTGTTGGATTATAACCTGGTGTTGTGTGACTTCTGACTTTGTCCTCCCCAGTTCAACCCCTGCACTTCCACATCATGTCTAAGATAAGGGGGACAGTGGCGGGTGTAGTTGAGTCAGCGAGAGCATAGGGAAGCAGGCGGGTGAGAGTTTGTAGCAAGTGAGGAGGTAGGATGGCATGTGGCTAGGTGAGGAGGTAGGTGGGGTTGGAGGTGATTGGTTAATCAGAAGGTGAGGGGGCTGTTAGAAGGGGGCAAGGAGGGTTGTCAGCTCATGGAGGGGGAGGAAGTAAATAATTTTGGCCGGGGTAGAAGTGTGGTCAATTGGGAAATTTGTTGGGGATGGGTGAACCGAACAGTGAGGGAGTGGTTGGGTAGTAGTTGGTGTTGGTGGGGGAAATTGTATGGTCAGAGCGTAGACTAGGAATGGGAATATTTTGGGGGATTATGGGCAGTCCATCTTGCTGTTTTGGGAGGCTAGTCAGGAGTGAGATCAGTTGTGAAATGATTTTAATCCATCTGACATTTGCTAGGCCACGATCCAGGGAAGTAAGCCCAGACTTGTTTTCGGGTAAATGAGGACTTGGTGGTATTATCATTGCAAAACTATTAATCCAGATATTCAGGCAATGTTCCGGAGACCCAGGTTCAAATCCGGCCATGGCAGATAGTGGAATTTGAATTCAATAATAAACTGGAAACTAATGTGATGATGACCATGAAACCATTGATTGTCAATAAAACACCTATCTGGTTTACTACTGTCCTTTCGGGAAGGACATTTGCCATAATTACCCAGTTTGACCCACATGTGACTCCAGGCCCATAGCAATGTGGTTGACCCTTAACTGCCTTCTGTGCAATTAGAGATAGGCAATAATGTTGATTAAGCCAGTGATGCTGTCACCCCATGAACAAATAATAAAAAGGAAACTCTTAAGTCTATGACTCTACCTCAGAGTTGGAGACTTTTTTTAGGAGCAATCTGGATAGAGAGTAATTATCTGTCAGAAGTCTAAGCTTCCTGGACAGGTCCCATGTCTTCAGTGTCAGGATACCGGAGGGGCTGCAATGCATGTAGAGTCATAGAGATGTACAGCATGGAAACTGACCCTTTAGTCCAACTCGTCCATGTCGACCAGATATCCCAGCCTAATCTAGTCCCACCTGCCAGCATCTGGCCCATATTCCTCCAAACCCTTCCTATTCATATAGGAGAAAGAGAGGACTGCAGATGTTGGAGATCAGAGTCAAGAGTGTGGTGCTGGGAAAGCATAGCAAGTCAGGCAGCATCCGAGAAGCGGGAGAATCTATGTTTCGGGTATAAGCCTGCTGAAGGGTTTATGCCCGAAACACCGATTCTCCTGCTCCTTGGATGCTGCCTGACTTGCTATGCTTTCCCAGCACCACATTCTTGACTCCGACTTCCGATTCATATACCCATCCAGGTGCCTTTGCCATATGCAAGTTCTCTGACTATCCAGAGTTTTGAAGATCTGGGCCATCGTTTCAGGCTGGCGAGCATTGGTCAGAACTTGCTGAGATGCTTGGAAAGTAGAAGGCTTGCCTTAAACAAGCTAGAATCACTCATTTTGCAAAAGCAACCTAGAGACAAGCAATGAGGGAAAAGTGCGAAATTAAATGGGGGTCAATTGCTTCAATGAAACTCTTCGGACTGTTCAGGCCTGTAAACTATTTCATCGGAACGATTCAAAACATTTGGAGTGTGGGAAAGAGAAGAGGGTAAGGAAAAGGAGAATGGAAGGTTAGGATCAAATAGGAGTCAGGAGAGATTAGCTCACAAAAAGTAAACTGGTGCTGGCAGAAGTGACAGAGGATGATCTCTCAAGGATGGAAGCCCAAATGTTGCGGATGGGAGATAAGTGGTGACAACAATAGGAAATACAAACTTACCTCAAGCAATGGCTGCACTGAGAGCTCTGGGAAAGGAACAATGAAGCCTCACAATGAGGTGTCTTGTGAGTAAGGGCATGCTCACTGATATGTTGAAGATGTACACATTGAGGTTAGTCTTCAGCTCAGATGTGGGAGGAAGCTTTACAAAGACTTTCAACAATTCAGAGATCCTATACACACTTCTCATAATCTTTAAAGGTTGTGACTCAGTCAACCTGTAAAATGTTTGAGCGCTTTTGAAATAAATGTGAAAGTGTGTTGGAAGTCTACAATGAGATGAGCTAAGTAGATTTAAAGTTATTTGTGGAATGGCATTTAAAATAATTCAAATTTTTCAGAAAACTCTCACTTTTTTTAAGACTTTCAAAATGGACTCTGAGGTTCACCTCACCTTTTAGAACATAGAACATAGAACAATACAGCACAGAACAGGCCCTTCGGCCCTCGATGTTGAGCCGACCTGTGAACTATTCTCAGCTCGTCCCCCTACACTATCCCCAAATCATCCATGTGCTTATCTAAGGATTGTTTAAATCTCCCTAATGTGGCTGAGTTGACTACATTAGCAGGTAGGGCATTCCACGCCCTTATCATTCTCTGCGTAAAGAACCGGCCTCTGACGTCTGTCTTAAATCTATCACCCCTCAATTTGTAGTTATGCCCCCTCATAAAAGCTGACGTCATCATCCTAGGAAAAAGACTTTCACTGTCTACCCTCTCTAATCCTCTGACCATCTTGTATGTCTCTATCAAATCCCCTCAAAACAAAATATGTTTTGTCAAAAGCTTCTGGAAAGTTCCAACTGGATTACAAATGAACATGTTTAAATGGCGCTCCTGACAAAGTTGGCCCCACCTGTTGTCAAGGTCAAGCCCTAGATCACGAGGATAATGAGGTCGAATTAAAGGGCACTTGACCAGCAGATTGAAACACTGCTTGACTTATGTAAACATCATTTGGCAGCTTGTCCAGCCCACACAACATAGTTACTGTCTCTGTCTGCCTGCCAAAGACGTAGAAAAGCCAAAGCCGGCTGCCACACTGGAAAACATTTCAAAACAACTTCAAAGAAAGACAATAGCTTCAACTCCTTACAGACAGAAACAACTCATAATTTAGAACACAGAACTATACAGCACAGGAACGGATTCATTAGCCCATTATGTCTGCACGAACCATGATACCATTCTAAAAAAATCCTATCTGCCCACACATGATCTATTCCTTGCTTGTTCATGTGCCTGTCTTAATGCCACTTTAACTTTGCTCCTGACCTGCTTCTACCACCTCCCCTGGCAGCACGTTTCAGGCACATACCTGGAGGAGGAGGCTCCACAAATATCCCCATCCTCAATGATGGAAGAGCCCAGCACACCAGTGCAAAAGATAAGGTTGAAGGATGTGCAGCAATCTTCAGCCAGAAGTGCCGAGTAGATAATCCATCACAATCTCCTCCAGAGGTCTTCAGAATCACAGATACCAGTCTTCAGTCAATTTGATTCACTCCTCATGGGATCAAGAGGTTGGAGACACTTGATACTGTAAAGGTTATGGGCCCTGACAACATTCCGGCAATAGTTCTGAAGACTTGTGCTCCAGAACCTGCCACTCCCCTAGCCAAGTTGTTCCAGTATTGTTACAACATTGGTATCTACCCAACAATGTGGAAAATTGCCCAGGTATGTCCTGGACATAAAAAGCTGGACAAATCCAATCTGGCTAATTATTGCCCCATCAGTCTACTCTTGATCATCAGTAAAGTGATGGAAGGTGTCATCAACAGTGCTATCAAGCAGCACCTGCTCAGTAATAACCTGCTCAGTGACGCCCACTGCTAGGGTTCTGCTAGAGCCACTCAGCTCCTGACTCCATCATAACCTTGGTTCAAGCATGAACAAAAGAGATGAATTCCAGAGGGGAGGTGAGAGTGACGGCCCTTGACATCAAGGCTGCATTTGACCGAGTGTGGTGTCAAGGAGCCCTAGCAAAACTGGAATCAATAGGTATCAGGGGCAAATTCTCCAGTGGTTAGAGTCATACCTGACACATAGGAAGATGGTCATGATGATTGGAGGTCAATCTTCTCAGCTCCAGGACATCTCTGGGTTAGTGTCCTAGGCCCAACCACGTTCAGTTGCTTCATCAATGACCTTCTCTCCATCATAAGGTCAGAGGTGGGGATGTTCGCTGATGATTGCACAATGTTCAGCACCATCCTCAGATACTGAAGTAGTCCATGTTTAAATGTAACAAGGTCTGGACAATATCCAAGCTTGGGCTGACAAGTGGCAAGTAACATTCATGCCACTCAAATGCCAGGCAATGACCATCTCCAAAAAGAGGCAATCTAAACGCTGCCTCTTGATACTCTACATTGTTACAATCACTGAATGCCCTAATATTAAGATCCCCCTTTCAGTTCCCATTGATCAGAAACTCAACTGGACTCACCACATAAATACAGTGGCTAGAAGTGTGGTCTAGAAGCAAGGAAAAGTACAGTGAGTAACTCACCTCCTGACTCCCCAAAGCCTGCCCACTATCTACATGGCACAAGTCAGAAGTGTGATGGAATATTCCCCACTTAAATGGATGGGTGCAGCTCCAGTAACACTCAAGAAGCTTGACACCATCCAGGACAAAGCAGCCACTTGACAAAGCATCTATTCCCTCCACCAGTGACACTCAGTAACAGCGGTGTGTACTTTGTACAAGATGCATTGCAGAAATTCACCAAATATCCTCAGACAGCACCTTCTAAACACACAACCACTTATAACAAGAAGGACAAGGGCAGCAGCCACATTGGAATGCCACCACCTGCAAGCTCCCCTTCAAGCTACTCCCCATCCTGACTTGGAAATATATCATCATTCCTTCACTGTCACTGGGTCAAAATTCTGGAATTCTCCCCTTAAGGCATTGTCAGTCAATCTATTTAATAACCTCCAAAGTAAGGGTATTGAATAAGCTAACCTTCCTTTTTGGATTATTTAAAATTAATGATTTTAATTTTAAGTCCAAGTAGAAACAAATCTGTCTGTGGTGTTAAGAAAACATTTACTTGCTCACTGAAGCAAGAGAGCACACAAAGCAGATGAGGTGAATATGTTAACTGTGAACGGAGGATTGTCTAACAAAAAGAAAACAGAGTTGGGGTATGGCTCCTTTTCAGATTGGTAAACTATAACTAGTGGAGTGCAACAGTGACCAGTGCTGGACCTTCAACTACTTACAGGACATTATCAATGGGTTGGATGAAGAGAAAGGCTGCATTGAAAAATAGGTTGGAAAATAAGTTGTGAGGAGGATACAAAGACTCTGAAAAAGGATACAAATTGACTGAGTGAATAAACAAAAATTTGACAGATACAGTATAATGTGAAAAAACATGAGTTGTCCACTTTGGCACAAAGAAGAGAAAAGCAGAATATGATTTACTTCAGATTTCTACTGCAGAGAAGAATCTGAGAGGCCTCATTCATGAATCGCAAAAGCTTAGTGTATGAGTACAGCAGGTGATTAAGTAGACATATGGAATGTTGCAAGGTGGATGGAGAATAAAACTTGACAAGTCTTGCTACAATCACATAAGGCATTGATGAGACCACTCCAATTTGATATCATGTGCAAATTTAGTTCCTGAAGGAAGGATATACTTGGATTAAAAGTTATTCAGAGAAGGTTCATGAGGTTGATTCATAGAATGAAATGTTTGCTTATTAAGAAAGGTTGGGCCTGGACTTGTTTCAGTTTGGAAGGATGGAAGGTGACCTTATGAAAGTATATAAGGTTCTGAGGAGGTAATTCTGGTAATTAGAACTTGGGGACCCCAGTTCAAAAACTAGGAGTTTCTTATTGAAGACTAAGATGTGGAGACATCTTTGTTTTATGAGGGGGATCACTAGTTTTTGGACTTTTACCCAAAGAGACAGCGGAGGCAGAGTTGTTGATTTTAGAAATGAGTGATATAGATTTGAGATCAACAATGCAGGTAAAGGGCTATGGACAGCAGGCAGCCATGATCTTATTGAAGGATGTGGATCAGGCCTAAAATGTCAAATGACCAACTCTTACTCCTAATTCTTAGGTTCTTACAAAAAGCTGATACAAGTTTAGTGAAGAAGACTTCATCACACATCTCAGTCAGACGGAGGCAGGGAAACACCATTAAATCATTAACGATAATTGCCGGGTTCCAGGATATGGTGATATTTTGACACAGAAGGAGCTCATAGATGCTGTGACTGCTAACAGTAGCATTGCACAGACCAATTGCTGAATGATGTAGCAGAATCTCCTCGGGTTTGACAATTCTTTGAACTCTTTCATTTGGCAGTCTGTACGGTATGGTGGTTCAGTGGTTAGCACTGCTGCCCCACAGCACCAGGGTCCCTGGTTTAATTCCCGCCTTGGGTGACTGTCTGTGTGGAGTTTGCACATTCTCCCCATGTCTGTGTGGGTTTCTTCCCATACTCCCAAGAAGTGCAAGTCAGGTGAATGGGCCATGCTAAATTGCCCATAGTGTTAGGTGCATTAGTTAGAGGGAAATCTGTCTAGGTGTGTTACTCTATGGGCGGCACGGTGGCACAGTGGTTAGAACTGCTGCCTCACAGCGCCAGAGACCCGGGTTCAATTCCCGCCTCAGGTGGCTCTCTGTGTAGAGTTTGCACATTCTCCCCTTGTCTGTGTGGGTTTCCTCCAGGTGCTCCGGTTTCCTCCCACAATCCAAAAATGTGCAGGTTAGGTGAATTGGCCAGGCTAAATTGCCCGTAGTGTTAGGTGAAGGGGTAAATGTAGGGAATGGGTCTGGGTGGGTTGCGCTTCGGCGGGTCGGTGTGGACTTGTTGGGCCGAAGGGCCTGTTTCCACACTGTAAGTAATCTAACCTAATCTAATTTCCATGTTTAAAAGGGTGAGAAGTAAGGATCTTGTTTGTGGGTGGGTTGTTCAGTGATAAAACTCATTGTCTTTGGGGATAAGGCATCATAGTGGCTTATAAATGCTGTCTTCCCTCTATTGGATGGAATGCAGCAATTAATTTGTTACTCATGAAGGACAACTGTCTGCAAACCTTGTCACACAAGCCAGCAAAGAAGAAAGAGGTGGTTGTAGGTCAATTTAAAGTAAGGAGGCTCAGAAAGGAATCGGGGCAGTGTGGCCTCACTGAATAATCTCAATATGAAGAAAGGACCTGTCAGCTGCTTGGATTCAGCCATGTTTCAGAGATCAAGCAAGCACTACTTCTTTCATTCATTAACAGGTTACGGGCGTCCAGTATTTCTTGCCCTACTCCTAATTGCCCAGAGGGTTAATTAAGAGTAAGCTGGGGATCTGGAGTCACATGTAATGCAGACCAGATAAAGATGGCAAATTCCTTCCTGAAAGGACATTGTTGAATCCAATGGATTTGATCTACAGGGAGAGGTTGAACAGGCTAGGGCTGTTTTCCCTGGAGCATCGGAGGTTGAGGGGTGACCTTATAGAGGTTTATAAAATCTTGAGGGGCATGGATAAGGTAAATAGACAAGGTTTTTTCCCTGGGGTGGGGGAGTCCAGAACTAGAGGGCATAGGTTTTGGGTGAGAGGGGAAAAACATAAAAGGGACCTAAGGGACAACTTTTTCATGCAGAGGGTGGTGCGTATATGGAATGAGCTGCCAAAGGAAGTGGTGGAGGCTAGTACAATTGCAACATTTAAAAGGCATTTGGATGGGTATATGAATAGGAAGGGTT
This sequence comes from Chiloscyllium plagiosum, assembly GCF_004010195.1. Taxonomy (NCBI): domain Eukaryota; kingdom Metazoa; phylum Chordata; class Chondrichthyes; order Orectolobiformes; family Hemiscylliidae; genus Chiloscyllium; species Chiloscyllium plagiosum. The sequence goes on along the minus strand of NC_057720.1, from coordinate 78,096,395 downwards.
TAGAGGGATATGGCCCGGATTCTGACAGGTGGGACTAGATTGGGTTGGAATATCTGGTCAGCATGGATGAGTTGGACAGATGGGTCTGTTTCCGTGCTGTACATCTCTATGACTCTATAGTGACAATCTGGTATGCATTCATCATTGGGTTAATTCCAGAGTTTCATTGAATTCAAATTCCACCATTTGAACTTGGGTCCCCCAGAACATTATTTGGGTCTCTGGATTAACGATCCAGCGATAATACCATTGGGCCATCTCTTTCCCTGTAGTGAAAAAGAAGTGAATGTAGTCAGCTGGATGCCTGAGCCAGGAATCAGCAAATGAATATTCCTGATGTGGCAAATGATTGTGCACCATCGTTGCAAATGTCTTCTTCTGACAGTCTTTGGGCACACTCTCTGGACATGTCAGTGGCAGCTGAGGATGATGGAAGGAGGCTTGATGAACACACTGAGCTATGGGACGCCAAGAAGACTAGACAGTAACTGAGCAAGGAGGAAGGGAAGCTGGGTAGAGGTGAGCAACCTGGGCAGGAGGCCAAACAAGGTGGAATCTCATGGCATACCTACATCTGCTTCCCGCTGTTACATATTCCGAATGCTGACAGTGTGAGGGGTGCTGTAATCTGGGACAACTCATTCCATACACGTACCACCCTCTGTATGAAAAGGTTGCCCCTTAGGTCCCTTTTATATCTTTCCCCTCTCTGTCCCCTGATGCAGCCCTTTGTTCAGAGTGAGGCAAAGATTGATGCCCCATGGGCATCCCCCACAACTGTTGTACTGGGAGAAGATGTGGCACCAGACTGAACTGCCAAGTGATGAGGGACTTCCAAAGTTATCATTGACAGTCTTTGTAACCCCACAACATCTCATCTTTGACATTTCAAACTCTTCATTCCAGGCCTGAGGGAATGTTGTGATGATGTACGAGAACTCTATTGTATTTGACGCCATGTTTTACTTTTAATTCCAGAAGGGGGTGCTTTGAAAAGGAGGAGAGCAAGAGAAAAACTGCAGATTTAAATTCAGTGAACATCTGGGAAAGTCCTATATGAGGACCATGGAATGTCATATGTGTTAACTGTCAGGGAAACATCCAGCAGGGGGAGACTTGACAGGAAGAGATGACAAGGGAGCTGATTATACATTCCCTCTTGGACGAAAGCCTCCTCTTGCAGACATGTCTGTTTTACAGGCATGTGTAAGAACAAGGGAGTAAGAAGTCACTTCCAACCCCACTGAAGTGGACAAGTGGGACTGAATGCACTTGTGTGTGTATCAGCTTGTGTTCGATGTGTCAGTGTGCTGTGAAGGTCACAGTCAGAGAAATGTCCCGCTTTACTTTGTTGTAACTGAAGATCCTTTCTCTCGTTTCCTTCCTTAAATTCCAAAGTCAACAGTCAATGCAAATCATTTCAACACACTTCCAGAAATATTTACTTATTCCTCACAGATTGAAATTCTTTTCTCAGAACATTCAACAGTTCAATAATTCATTTTTTAAAAAGGAATCAGGACAAAGGAACTTCTATCAGATTACAAAGCAAGAATATTAAAAATTATCTGTTCATATGCCATTATCAACACTGCCCATAACCCCCAGTGCACCAACCACAATGTTCAACTATCTGCTCTTTACAATTCAGCTACTAATTGTACAACCTCTCAACATTATTTTTATCTTTCAGGGTTCACCTTGTGTTTCTAATCTGTATCTGTGTGTGTGGCATTACAAATACACAGTTATTAGTAAACTCTCTTTTTTTTTGTTAATTCAAGAAAGGCTGGTTAAATTGGCTTCTTTTAAAACATAAAGTTAACTTTTGTTCTGGGGGGAAAGTACCAACAAGGGAAGGGATCCTGCTACCACACATGGATAGAAAGCCAATCCGAATTAGTCTCGCTATCACTGGATTCACAACACAGTGAAATTTAAAAAATTACATGACCTTCAAAATTGCTCAGTTGTTCCCAGCCAGACTTCACAGGTTACAGGTCTTGGACAATACATTTGTAACTTAAACAAAAATTAACAAGTTCTTACTAAAAATGTAATTTTGGTATATCACAAACACATAAAAAGTTAATCTAATTATTAACTATAATCTAAAGCTCAATCATTTTGATCATAACTCCCACTCTCATGCACACAGAAAAACACAGTTAAGGGATAAATTCAAAAGAAAATAAAGGAGTTGAAATTCATCCATTCAGTAAAGAGTTTCAGATGATGAACACCAAGTTTTTATGAAATTCTTGCACAATGTGTTGTTCACAGGCAGTGAGAACTGTATATATTGCTGAACTTTCAAAGTCACCAGTCAATGTAAACCATTTCAGCACACCTCCAGAAATATTTACTATTTTTCACAGGCTGTGCTTCTTTTCTCTGAATATTCAACCATTTGATAGCTGCAAAGAAACTAGAGAGAGGGGAACATAAAAGTAAGAGAGTCTCTGGAAACTTCCAACATCACACTCGCTCCTTCCAAATCTGGTAGGAATAAGTTGTCGCTTTTTTCCTCTTTACCATTTAAATCCTCAGCGGTTGGCTGGTTAATACCAGTCCTCTCTTGATTGACAAATTCAATATCCAACCAATTGCCAACCCCGGCCATGGCAACCCCTCAATACTGGTTTATCCACAGTGTCCTTCGATCAGAAAGCATATGTCCTTCTTCACTTTTAAATTAAGCCGCAGCTCAAAGTTCAATTGGTAACTTCAACTCACTGTTCCAAATGTAAAAAAATAATGAGAAACGTAAACGAAAAGTAGCGGTGGTCTCAAAAATCCCTTTTGGATTAACCTTGTTTTTAACTAAGAAAGGGAGCCACTTTATAACTTCTCACTTAGGAGCTTAACACTTTGGAACAGTAGTGAATGGGAGAACCTTGTCTGACGTCTAGCTGGAACGGGGCATAACATTTCTTCTATTGGACATGCCTCTGGCACAGCAGGAGTCAGGCTGGAAGTCACTGGGATGATTCAGATGCATTAGGGTGTCAGTTCTTGCACAGTAGACATCCGTTTCTCACTTCCCCTTGTGTCTGCAACTCCTGGGGACAAATAACAAGGCACATTTTTTTCAGTGTTTTGAGGAAATGTCTGTGTTGACTTTTTCTCTGAGAGTGATACTTCCAGTATACTGTTTGTTTCCATTTGTGTCGGTCATTGTTTTCTCACATTGGCACATAGTCATTCGAAAGGGTTGTAAAAGATCTTCATGAACGTGAAACATTTTTCGACATTGACACTGACACGAATGGAATTCAAAGTCTTGCACCAAGCAACTGAAATTGTCACAGTTCAGCAATATCATAGAGACATAGAGTCATAGGCATGTACAACATGGAAACAGACCCTTCGGTCCAACCGGTCCATACTGACCAGACATCCCAACCCAAGCTAATCCCACCTGCCAGCACCTGCCCCATATCCCTCCAAACCCTTCCTATTCATATACCTATCCAAATGTCTCTTAAATGCTGCAGTTGTACCAGCCTCCACCACTTCCTCTGGCAGCTCATTCTATACACGTACCACCCTCTGCGTGAAAACGTTGTCCCTTAGATCTCTTTTATATCTTTCCCCTCTCACCCTAAACTTATGCCCTCTAGTTCTGGATTCCCCGACCCAGGGAAAAGACTTTGCCTATTTACCTATCCATGCTCCTCATAATTTTGTAAACCTCTATAAGGTCACCCCTCAACCTGCAACGCTCCAGGATGACCTCCCAACTCCTGTACTCAATACTCTGACCAATAAAGGAAAGCATACCAAATGCCTTCTTCACTATCCTATCAACCTGCAACTCCACTTTCAAGGAGCTATGAACCTGCACTCCAAGGTCTCTTTGTTCAGCAACACTCCCTAGGACCTTACCATTAAGTATATAAGCCCTGCTAAGATTTGCTTTCCCAAAATGCAGTACCTCGCATTTATCTGATTTAAGCCCCATCTGCCACTTCTCAGCCCATTGGCCCATCTGGTCAAGATCCTGTTGTAATCTGAGGTAACCCTCTTCGCTATCCACTACACCTCCAGTTCTGCAAACTTACTAACTGTGCCTCTTATGCTACCTCAAACATTTCAAAATGCATCTCTTCTACTGAACTAAGTTGTAAATTGTTTCACCTTCCACCAACACTGTTCTTTTATTTGATTTCTTTGGTGGGAGGGTGAGGAATTTTCTCCCAGTGTCGAAATGTTTCAGGCTCCCTGACCTCCTGGCAGCCACCTTCAACATATTGTCTAGCTATCACCATTGTTAACAGCTAACTTGAAAATGCAACTTTTTAAAAAAAGGTTTTGTGATTTACACATGAAAGAAGTGAAACTATCATGGTATTCAAACAGATGAAAGACTCAACAGACAATCAAGGTATTTTTCAATGTATAATTTCAGTTACATCACACTGTAAATTTTTGCTATAAATTCTGTGTCTTAGGATTGAGTCCTCCACTATCACCTGATGAAGGAACGATGCTCTGAAAGCTAGTGTGCTTCCAATTAAACCTGTTGGACTATAACCTGGTGTTGTGTGATTTTTGTCTTTGTTATCATTGCTGTCGGTCGTTTCCTTGGTTACTATTGCTAGAGTTGGCAGAAGCCAAGGCTGTTTGTAAGCATTATCCTTTACTGAACATTATCCTTATACTGTACATAGGACAAGGCTTAGCACAAGCAGAACCACCTCTGAGCAGAGACTGTTCTCATGTGAGCTTACATCACTAATGATATAGAGAAGCTATTTACTCATTTAAAATGAGCCCTGTGTCATAGTACACTCTTTATTCAGCACTATTTTCCTTAGGAAGTCCTTCTAATGGACTGTGAAGAGAAATTAACTCATTGAAAATGTGCAGCATTTATCTACAGTGATACAGAACAGTACAGGAGATAGCGCTAGAAGTTGACCACACCAACTCTCCATTTAATATATGTTCGTGGCTATCCTTTTAACTGACTCTATTTTCCATGCAACCTACTCCCATGATTTCCTGAAAGATCTAAACCTCCCTAATCCAGCCTGCAATATTTTCAACCATGAAACATCCGGGATGGGCAATTCTAAAAGGCCTCTCTGTGAAGAAATTTATCCTCATCTCAGTCTTAAATGATCAATCTGTTATTCCGACAATGCTCCCCCATGTTCTTCATCCAGTTGGGAGAAACAATTTCTCAGTGTCCAACCTGTTAATCTCTTTCAGATCCTTACATAGTTCAACTAGATTCTCTCTCATTTCTTTAAAATCCAGAGAACGCAAGTCTAATTTACTCAGCATCTCATCAGAGGACAATCTTCTCATTCCTGAGCCAAGCTAATGATGTTTTGTTGCATCGTCTCCAAAGCACATATATCTTTCCTTAAATAGAGAGGTCAAATCAAAGCATGGTAATTCATGCATGGTGTCAATAAAGCCCTATACAATTGTAGAAATACTTCTTTCTTCATCCCCTGTGGCAACACCTTGCAAAAAAAGGTCACTTGCTTCCTGCACTTGCATGCTCCATCCCTGTTTTCCTTGTATAAGTTGTTTTGGACTAGGCCAGACAACTCAAAACATCCTTAATCAGGCAGCCCAGACCATAACTTTGCAACTTGTTTTGGTAAGTGTACAGTGAAAATTACCTGGAGTAAGTTAGCTAGGTTGACTACCAGGTTTTAAAGCAGACAAAAATTTATTCACAAAATTACACAATGAAACACAAAGAACAGAATAAAGAACCCCTACAGAACTCAGTCTTAGTTATGCTGTTCCGAATATACACAACAGTCCCAATAAGCAAACCCCATTAAAAACAACAAAATGGAAAAGAGGCATGGTGACCCTTACAGGTTGAAGTTCAAAGGGCAGAAGGAGAGAGAGTTTTGCAGACTATTTCTACACATCTGAACTCCTAACTAATTCTAGACTGAACGGCTCAGTTAGGGAGCTGACCACTCCTTTTCCATTATACAGGTCATTTCTAAACATGACCACTTTGGCCTGAAGTCTCATCTGTTTACATGTAAACAAAAGGCCTCTCAACATCCTTTTTTCATCTCTGTACCAAACCAGTCACCTTGGAGCCGAGAAGGTTTTCTGACCCCTCTAAAAGAAAGCCAAGGACACAGTATCCTTGAGAAAAGGAACAGTTTTTAGAGAAAAGGGTCCAGCTTTGTGACACCTCCCCCCTTAAAAAATGAACCATCAATATCAAAAGATAGCTTCATTTTTAAAACCCTTCAAAAACCTGGTTACACACAAATACACTATACTAACTATAAACATGCAAACATGCACAACCACATGCAAAGTCAGGCCAAGTCAACCCATCATTGAACACTTCCGTTTCTCATTTGAGTCTTGGCAACGAATCAGCAATCATGTTTTCATGACTGGCCACATTCACAACTGTCACATTGAATGGCTGCAATAACAAGCTCCATCTAAACAATCTGGCATCTCTGTCCTTAAATGTTTCCACAAATGTCAATGGATTATGATCAGTGTATACAATTGTCTCAGATGCATTACTGGAAACATAAACACTGAAATGTTGTCATGCCAACACCAAGCTTAAAGTCTCTTTCTCCACCGTTGGATATTTCTGTTGATGAACGTTCAACTTCCTGGGAAAATACCCGATGGGTCTTTCTATTCCCTTGTCAGCCTCCTGCAGGAGCACTGCACCAACACCCACATCACTGGCACCGATAGCTATCCTGAAAGGCTTTGTGTAATCCGGTGTGACTAATACTGGGGCAGTGGTTAACACAGTTTTTAGGCTGTCAAATGCCTTTTTGACAATCCGCTGTCCACTGAAACATCTTGCCCTTTTTCAACAATTCGGTGAGTGGAGCAGTACACTTCGGAAGTTCAGCACAAACCTCCAATAACATCCACTCAATCCCAGGAAGCGTAGTACTGGTTTTTTCATCGACGATGTGGGAAACTCCCCAATTACTCTTGTTTTCGCATCCCATGGGGCCATTTGTCCATGTCCAATAACATGGCCCAGGAAGGTGACTTGGGCTTTGGCAAATTCACTTTTAGCTTGGTTTAGCACCAAGCTTGCCTTCTGAAATCGATCAAACAAGTCCACTAAATGCTGTAAATGTTCCTTCCATGAATGACTAAAAATCGCCAGGTCATCAATGTAAGCAACACTATTGGGTAATCCGGCAATGACCGTATTAGTCAGTCTCTGAAATGTGGCTGGAGGATTTTGCATACCAAATGGCATGACTTTGAACTGATATAGTCCATTTGGCTTTACGAAAGCTGATATTGCCTTTGCTCTGTCTGACAGAGGTACTTGCCAGTAGCCTCTGATCAAGTCCAACCTAGAAATGTAAGTTGCTTGTCCCAATTTTTCAACCCAGTCCTCCAACCGTGGAATTGCATATACATCAGTCTTTGTAATGGCATTGATTTTGCGATAGTCCATGTATAACCATTGGGTACCGTCTGGCTTTGGCACCAGGACTGTGGGTGAGCTCCACTCACTTCGATTATGCCATCTTGGAGCATGCACTCTATCTCCTTCTGACCCTGTGCCAACTTTAGAGGGTTAGCTGTGATGTTGCATAATGGGATTGCTTCTGGAAATCTCATCAACACATCCATTATTGTTAATAAATACTTAATTCCTACTTTTTGTTTGAGGTAGGGGACCTACGCAATCAATAAAAACTCTCATGAAAGATCCCTCAAATGCTGAAATAGGTATTAAAGGTACAGGTTTTATTACTGCCTGTAGTTTTCCAATGAGCTGACATGGATGACACATCTGGCAAAATTCAACTACATTCTTGTGTAGTTCATGCCAGTAAAAATGTCTTTGTATTTTAGTCTGTGTTTTCCTTGCACTTAAATGACCTCCAAGTGGTGGCTTATGTGCCACTCACAGTACCCCCTTTCTATACCTT
>NC_057720.1:78081279-78087973 GCF_004010195.1 Chiloscyllium plagiosum | reverse complement strand
CGCACAAACTTCTTCCTAAAATAAAATTAAACAAATGCTTTATGGCCATTGCAGTCTGCATGGCATTGCCTCAAAAAATATCAGAGTCCATTGAACAGCTAATCAAAATCCGACAATGCAGTATACATTGTTGTTCCATTTGAGGTGTGGTATTCTTGTGACTGTCTCCTGATCTGTGCAAGTTGAAAAGCCTCAATGGCTTGGCCTTTATTTTCAGCAACTTTTATTTTCTGTACCACCATATGCCTGTTTTCACTGCATGAATAAACATCTGGCATTCATCTCTAAACTGCTTGATGAAGCAACTCATTGGTCCCTGTCCAGAGAGTTGCCTCGGTTAATTTAACTCAAAGAGATGCAAGCTGCCTCCAGGCTTTTCAGGCAGAAATGCAATCTTCTGGGAGGCTGCTTAGTGGCTAAAGCTATACCTCAAAGCAATGATTGATAACCACAGTTCAATTCTCTATGACTGTGGTTAATTGAACAGCAAAGAAACCAAACAGAAACAGACCTTGTAGATTTATGAGGCCTTGATAAACCTTGAGGAAGTTCTCCAACAGTCTGTCTCAAACCAGTGAGATTCCTTGCATTGTAAGGTATTCATGGTATGTTCCTGAAGCAGTTCAAACCAAGAGTGCGATGTCGATGGGTGACTAGCAACCAAGCTCACAAAGTTGTTGCACAGGGAGCATTTTCCCCAACCACGACTCATCTACTGTTCTGCCTCATGAAAGCAGGTACAAGCAAGTTGACAACATACAACTTTGAGAGAAGAAATCGGATCAGGCCTGAAAAATGGTCTTCAGTATCATGATTTATAGGACCATGGAGTTGTTACCATGCAGAAGGGGGCCATTTGGCCCGTCATGTCCACTCTGACCCCCTGAGCACTTCACTTAGTGCTAAACTCCTCATTTCTCCTCATAAACTTGCACAATGTTTCCATTTAAATATTCACCCAATTCTCTCTTGAATGCTTTGACTGAACCTGCATTCGCCACATTTCCAGACAGTGCATTCCAAACTCCCAAACAGCAAGCATCACAGACCCTGGGGACTCCTGCACTCCCTGCCTGCTTCTCTTGGACTGCATGAGATCACCCATTCTCTATGTACCTGCTTACCATTAACTTGCAACATGGCTTCCTCTCCAAATGCATTATCCACACAGTTCTCGGCCTCACAGATTTTATCATCGCTTGTGGGATGTGGGTGTCGCAGGCTGGCCAGCATTTGTCCCTAATTGCCCTTGAGAAGGTGGAGATGAGCTGCCTTCTTGAACTGCTGCAGTTCACCTGCTGTGGGTTGACCCACAATGTCATTAGGGAGGGAATTCCAGGATTTTGAACCCAGTGACGGTGAAGGTATGGTGAAATATTTCCAAGGCAGTATGATGAGTGGCTTGGAGGGGGACTTGCAGATGGTAGTGGTCCTATGTAGCTGCTGCCCTTGTCCTTCTAGATGGAAGTGGTCGTGGGTTTGGGAGGTGCTGACTGAGGATCTTTGGTGAATTTTTGTAGATAGTAAACACTGCTATTACTGAGCATTGTTGGTGGAGGGAGTGGATGCTTGTGGATGTGGTACCAATCAAGTGGACTGTTGGAGCTGCACCCATCCAGGCAAGTGGGGTGTATTCCATCCTGACTTGTGGCCATGTAGATGATGGATAGGCTTTAGGGAGTCAGAAGGAGAGTTACTCGCTCAATATTCCTAGCCTCTGACCTGCTCTTGTAGCCGCTGTATTTATATGATTTGATTAGATTCCCTACAGAATGGAAACAGGCCTTTTGGCCCAGCAAGTCCACACCTACCCACCAAACAATAACCCACCCAGACCCATTTCCCTCTGACTAATACATCTAACACTATGGGCAATTTAGCATGACCAATTCACCTGACCTGCACATGTTTGGATTGTGGAAGGAAACTGGAGCACCCGGAGGAAATCCACGCAAGCACAGGGAGACTGTGCACAGACAGTCGCCCGAGGCAGGGATCGAACCTAGGTCCCTGGTTCTGTGAGGCAGCAGTGCTAACCACTGAGCCACTGTGCCGCCCAAATATGGCAAATCCAGTTGAGTTTCGGATCAATGGCAATCCCAAGGATATTGATAGTGGAGGATTCAGTGATAGTAACACCATTGAATTTCAAGGGGTGGTGGTTAGATTGTTCCTTACTGGAGATGGTCATTGCCTGGCATTTGTGTGTTATGAACTTTACTTGCCTCTTGTCAGCCCAAGCCTGAATATTGTCCAGATCTTGTTGCATTTGAACACACACCTCAGTGAGACCAGCCACTGCTCAAGCTCTGAAACCAGGAGCTCTAGCTTGGTTAGCCAGCAACACCTGCTCTGCTCATTCTTTCTTAGGCAAGAAACATGCAAAGTCCACGCTGCCTGCCCACTTACAACATTGCACTGTCCAACCTATGCTAAGCAAGTTGTTGGGTGACTGCACCCCTCTGTAAGGACTGCAAAGTATTGAGAGTTCAAGCTACTTGATCTACTTAGAAGCAAGTCTGGGAGGGGGCAGCTGTAGTGCAGTTGCAGTGTCCATGTCTCTGAGCCAGGAGGCAGGGGTTCAAGTCCCACCTGCTCCAGAGGTGTGTCATAACATCCCTGAACAGATTGATTAGAAACTATCGAGAGCCAATTGGTCTGCCCAAAACTTGCTGGTCTTCCAGGACAAGGAGTTGACCTTGGCAGAGTGTTGCGGATTGGCACATCCCAAGGTCCAGGACCACTTGCTGAGGGATGCACTAATGCTTGGTGCAAGTGCCGCCAAGGCACTCTGGGAAAAGTCTGAGGTCTTCCTTCTGAAGTTAAATAGAGGATTTCTCAGTTATCAGACCCTCACGGTGCCTCCAATGCATGAAAGTGTAGACTAGTTCAAGTAAGAAATGCCTTTGGTTCATTTGGATAGAATCTAACTCCAATGTTTGTTTGTTTGTTTCCTTGATATGCCACTCGACAGAACCAAACTGTATTTGTGACTATATACATAAATAAAAGATACTTTTTATGAATAAAGCATATTTCTGAAATTTAAATAAAAAACTAGAGTTATAATGCGATTAGGCAAGACTTAGGACGCATAGCATGGTGCAGCAAAATGCAGGGGATGGGGACAATCAAAATGTGGGGCTGGTTTAAGGAACAGATATTATGTGTCCTTGATAGGTATGTCCCTGTCAGGCCGGGAGGAAGTGATAAGGTAAGGGAACCGTGGTTTACTACAGAAATTGCATCTCTTGTTAAGAGGAAGAAAGAGGCTTATGTGACGATGAGATGGTTCAGATGAGGCGATGGAGAGTTACAGATTAGCTAAGAAGGATTTGAAGGGAGAGTTAAGAAGAGCAAAGAGAGGACATGAGCAGTCTTTAGCATGTAGAATAAAGGAGGACCCTAATGCTTTCTATAGGTATGAGAAGAATAAAACAAACATTTCTCAAAAGTTTTCACTTAGGAAAAGGAGAATATTGTAGAGGAGAGATACGAGGTATGAGACCAGAAAGGACTGAGGTTAGTAAGGAAGAGGTGTTATCAATTCTAGAAGGAGTGAAAGTAGACAAGTCCCCTGGGCTGGATGGGATTTATCCGAGGATTCTCTGGGAAGGTAGGGAGGAGTTGGCGAAGACTTTGGCTTTGATCTTTGAGTCGTCATTGTCTACAGGTTTAGTATCAGAGGACTGGAGGATTGCAAATGTTGTGCCCTTGTTCAAAAAGGGCAGTAGAGATGATCCAGGTAATTATAAACCAACGAGCCTTATATCTGTTGTAGGAAAAATTTTGGAAAGGATTTTAAGCGATAGGATTTATAAACATCTAGCAAGCAACAATTTGATTTCAGATAGTCAACATAGTTTCATCAAGGACAAATCATGTCTCACAAACCTCATTGTGTTTTTTGAGAAGGTGACCAAGCATGTGGATGAGGATAGGGCAGTAGACGTGGTGTACACTGACTTCAGTAAAACCTTCAATAAGGTTCCACATGGTAGGCTGTTGGGGAAAATGCAGAGGCATGGATTGAGGGTGATTTAGCAGTTTGGATTAGAAACTGGCTTTCTGAAAAGAAAGCAGCAAGTCGTGGTTGATGGAAAATATTCAGCCGAGAGTCCGGTTCCTAATGGTGTGCCAAAGGGATCTGTTTTGGGACCACTGCTGTTTGTCATTTTTAGAAAAGACTTAGACGCATGCATGGGTGGATAGGTTAGTAAGTTTGCAGATGACATTAAAGTAGGTGGAGTAGTGGACAGTGTGGAAGAATGTTCCAGATTGCAGGGGACTAGGATAAACTGCAGAATTGTGCTGAGAGGTGGCAAATGCAGCTAAATGTGAGGTGATTCACTTTGGGAAGAATAACAGGAAGGCAGAATACTGGGTCAATGGAAAGATTCTTGGTAATGTGGATGTGTATAGGGAACTTGGAGTCCATCCCTGAAAGTTGCCACCCAGGTTGATAGTGCTATTCAGAAGGCATACGGTATGTTAGGTTTCATTGGTAGAGGGATTGAGTTCTGGAGCCTTAATGTCATGCTGCAACTATACAAACTGCTAGTGTGCCACACGTGGAAGATTGTGTACAGTTCTGGTTGCCTCATTACAGGAAGGATGTGGTAGCATTGGAAAAGGTGCAGAGGAGATTAACCAGGATGTTGCCTGGTCTGGAGGGAAGGTCTTATGAAGAAAGGCTGAAAGACTTGGGTCTGTTCTCATTGGAAAGAAGAAGGTTAAGAGGAGATTTGATAGAGACATAAAAGATGATCAGAGGATTAAATAGGGTTGCCAGTGAAAGTCTTTTTCCTAAGATGATGACATCAGCTTATCTGAGGGGGCTTAACTACAAATTGAGGGGTGATAGATTTAAGACAGAAGTCAAAAGCAGGTTCTCAGAGAGTGATAAGGGTGTGGAATGCCCTGCCTGCCAATGTAGTTAACTCAGCCACATTAGGGAGATTTAAACAATTCTTGGATAAGTACATGGATGATGATGGGATAGCGTAGGGGGACATTAGTTCACAGGTCGGCGCAACATTGAGGACCGAAGGGCCTGTTCTGCACTGTATTGTTCTATGTTCTATGTTCATTGCAGACATGATGGGCCAAATGACCTCCTTTTAGAGTCACAGGGTCATAGAGATGTACAGCATGGAACCTTCGGTCCAACTTGTCCATGCCGACCAGATATCCCAACCCAATCTAGTTCCAACTACCATCACCTGACCCATATTCCTCCAAACCCTTCCTAATCATATACCCATCCAGATGCCTTTTAAATGTTGCAATTGTACCAGCCTCCTCCACTTCTCAGGCAGCTCATTCCATACACGTACCACCCTCTACATGAAAAGGTTGACCCTGTAGGTCTCTTGTATATCTTTCCCCACTCACCTTAAACTTATGCCCTCTAGTTCTGGACTCCCCGACCCCAGGGAAAATACTTTGTCTATTTATCCTATCCATGCCCCTCATGGTTTTATAAACCTCTATAAGGTCACCCCTCAGCCTCCGACGCTCCAGAGAAAACACCCCCAGCCTGTTCAACCTCTTCCAATAGCTCAAATCCTTTCACCCTGGCAACATCCTTGTAAATCTTTTCTGAACCCTTTCAAGATTCACAACGTCCTTCTGATCGGAAAGAGACCAGAATTGCACACAATATTCCAAAACTGGCCGAGCCAATGTACTGTACAGCCGAAACATGACCTCCCAACTCCTGTACTCAGTGCTCTGACTAATAAAGGAAAGCATACCAAATGCCTTCTTCATTATCCTATCTACCTGTGACTCCATTTTCAAGGAGTTATGAACCTGCACTCCAAGGTATCTTTGTTCAGCCACTCTCCCTAGTACCTTACCATTAAGTGTATAAGTCCTGCTAAGGTTTGCTTTCCCAAAATACAACACCTCGTCTTTATCTAAATTAAACTCCATATGCCACTTCACAGCCCATTGGCTCATCTGATCAAGATCCCATTGTAATCCAAGGTAACCTTCTTCACTGTCCACTACATCTCCAATTTTGCTGTCATCTGCAAACTTACTAAATATACCTCTTATGCTCACATCCAAATCATTTTTGTAAATGATAAAAAGGAATTGACCTAGCACCGATCCTTGTGGCACTCCACTGGTCACAGGCCTCCAGTCTGAAATAAACCCTCCACCACCACCCTCTGTCTTCGACCTTTGAGCCAGTTCTGTATCCAAATGGCTAGTTCTCCCTATATTCCATGAGATTTAACCTTGCTAATCAGTGTCCCATGGGGAACCTTGTCGAATGCCATACTGAAGTCCATATAGATCACATCTACTGCTCTGCCCTCATCGATCTTCTTGTTACTTCTTCAAAAAACTCATTCAAGTTTGTGAGACATGATTTCCCACGCACAAAGCCATGTTGACTATCCCTAATCAGTCCTTGCCTTTCCAAATACATGTACATCCTGTCCCTCAGAATTCCCTCCAACAACTTGCCCACCACCGACGTCAGGCTCACTGGTCTATAGTTCTCTGGCTTGTCCTTACCACCCTTCTTAAACAGTGGCACCATGTTTGCCAACCTCCAGTCTTCCGGCACCTCACCTGTGACTATCGATGATACAACTATCTCAGCAAGAGGCCCAGCAATCACTTCTCTAGCTTCCCACAGAGTTCTCGGGTACACCTGATCAGGTCCTGGGGATTTATC
>NC_057720.1:78065669-78080497 GCF_004010195.1 Chiloscyllium plagiosum | reverse complement strand
CTCCTCTAGCTTATTTCTCCACGCTTCAGGCTCTCTGCCTTTATTCCTGATGAAGGGCTTTTGCCCGAAACGTCGATTTTGCTGAAGCTCCTTGGATGCTGCCGCTGTGCTCTTCCAGCACCATTGATCCAGAATCTGGTTTCCAGTATCGGCAGTCATTGTTTTTACCAGAGTCTATGACCTGCAGACAGGTATCAGGAGAAAAGGTTACGCACATGCCAGCTCTCGTCACCAACTGAGAAGGGCTGAATTTACACCCCTCTTTTTAATCCCACTGTTGGCCACAAAAAAAGTTTTTAAATTCTTCTTGGCCCACTGAATGACACTTCAGCCAAAACACCAAGAAGGAGCCAACTGCAAGGCTTTGAGTGATGAGTAAAAGAGGAGGGTTTTTGCCAAAGGCCCAAGAGAAGTAGTGAGGTACAACATCAAACATAGAGACAAACATTGGCTACAACAGTTAGAAAGGGAAGAGCTTGTAGTATATAAAGGGAGATTGAAAATATCGAATTTTAAACTTCTTCGAGTCCTTGGGATGGGACGTCTAACCTCAGACGACGATGATTTGAATGATGACTTGTGTAAACAAGGAGAAAGTGGAAAATATCGTAAAATCCAATAAAGAGTGACTATTTGCATGATGGAAATATTTGTGAAAGGCTTAAAAGGGAGAGACGAACACCGACAATGTAAAGTTTAGACAGCACCTTTAAGGCATTAACATGGTCCAAAGTATGTCAGATTGTTTTTAGACAATATTTGGCAGTGAGGTGTATAAAGAGATAAGGCACACACAGAGTCAGTTATAAACCATGACACCCACATCTCCATAATGTATGATGTCATACTCAATGACGCACTTCCTTCTCCCTCAACGGTGATACACAACCGGAGACTGTAGGTGCTAACCAAGGGGTGAGGGGCATTTTCTGTCTGGAGGACACTATTCTGGTTATTATTGGATAGATCATGGTTGAGAACTAGGGTCAGTGGTGGGCTGTGTCTATCGATGATGATGATGTTCTAGTCATTACTTATTCACGTACTCACATTCCACTTCCCTTCTGCACTCTCTGAGACAAGGCATTTAAAATTCTCATCACTCACAATGTGAAAAGACTTCATCTTAGAAACATAGAAAATAGGAGCAGGAGTAGGCCATTCAGCCCTTTGAAGCTGCACCACCATTCAATATGGTCCTGGCTGATCATGCAGTCTCATTATCTCACTTCTGCTTTCTCCCCATACTCCTTGATCCCTTGAGCCGCATGGCCACACCCAGCTCCCTCTTGAATATAGCTAATGAACGGGCCCAAATAGCTTCCTGTGGGAGAGGAATTCCACCGGTTCACAATTCTAGGTGAAGAAATTCTTCCTCATCTCAATCCTGAATGGTGTACCCTTTAAACTTACAGTGTGACCCCCCTGGTTCAGGACTTCCCCAACATCAGGCACATTCTTTCTGCATCTATCCTGTCCAGTCCCATCAGGATTCCATGTGTTCCTAGGAAATTCCCCCTCATTCTTCTAAATTCCAGTGAGTACAAATCTATCACTTTTGTTTCTTCTGCCAATTGCTTGAAATCTTTGTATCATCTGTTCCTGATCCTTTCACGAGTGGAAACAATTTCTCCTTCTTCGCTCTTCTTGGGTGGCACGGTGACTCAGTGGTTAGCACTGCTGCCTCACAGTGCCAGGGACTTGCTTTTGATTCCAGCCTCGGATGACTGCCTGAATCGAATTTGCACATTCTCCCTGTGTCTGCTTTGGTTTCCTCCAACAGTCCAAAGGTGTTCAGGTTAGGGTGAATTGGCCATGCTAAATTGCCCATAGTGTTCAGGGGTGTGTACGATAGGTGCATTAGTCAGGGGAAATGTAGAGTAATAGGGTAGGAGAAATGGGTCTGGGTGGGATACTCTTCGGAACATCGAGGTGGACTTGGGCCAAATGGCCTGTTTCCACACTGTAGGTATTCTATGGTCCTATAAAACTCACTCTTGTGCCTTCTTCCTTTCATGTGCCCAAGGGAAAATAAGAGAATAGTCATGATCCAGGCACATCTTCATTTGATGCCAATCTTACAGGGCAGCATGGAGATGGGGTTTGGCATGTGGTCAGATACCAGGTCTGAGAGACTGTCAGGGCAAAAGCTTGAGACAGCGCATGGTACTTGAATAAGTAACTGAAGGTAACGGCATAGAAAATCCAGGTGGTACATGTGGAAACAATAAGAAGCAGTCTCATCAAAGCTTCAGTAACTGTTGTTGAAAAGTTAAGTCTGTGACATCAAGTGCATTTTTCCATCCTGAGATGTGACAGTGCGCTCCAGCCTGGAAAGGAACGCAAGGAAAAATCATGCACCAGCTGCCAAATGGTGAGGTTGAAGAGATTAAGGCAAAGAACCAGAATGCTTACAGTGCATTGGGATGCCCATCAGAAAACCCTCTCTCCAATATCAATAAGCATGGAGGAGCCCAGCACCAATTTGGCTCAGGGCTTGCACCTTTGTGGTCAAGGAGGTTTCCAGGGTACCGCCAGCGGATTGCCAGGGACTTTCAAGGTGCCGAACTGTAGGAACACAAAACTGTCTGTGGGACATGAGCCAGCTGCCATCTCCTGGCAGTGCAGCATTGGTGCTCCTATCCCTGCTATTCTGCCAGTGCCCTTGGCGTTTCTTCTGAGCCAAGCAGCCCAGCCTGCTGCGGGCTCGGAAAGGTGGTACAGTGTGAAAATGGACTGACTGCCCGAGGTTATTCTGCCAACCCATTTGCACTGTCCGCCAATGGAAGGCGTCAGCCTCCCAGCAGCCATTGGGTGGGCATCACTGTGTATACAGGTACTGGAGGCAGTATTGTCTGGTTCTGGTTCCTCTTCAAGCAAGTTACAGACAACTCTGACCAGAATGTTATGAATGAATTTGCCCCAGGTATCCCACAGTACCGATGTGGTCAAATCAATATGAACACAAGCTGGTATCAATGCAAAACAGTCCCAACTTTATTAGGAATAACAATAACCTTATTAGGAATTACAATAACCTTCAATAATTAACATAGTGTCTCTAATCCTATTTGTCCTCTTAGGGTTACAATACTTCCCCAGTTATTGTAGATTTACGCAGTCACTCTCCCTCTGTGATTCTGTCTCTGGGTCTGCAAAGTTGCTTTCTCCCTCTCTCTCTCTCGCTCGTCTCTGCCTCTAGCCCATGTTGGTGTCCTCCGAAGACCTCAGAAGATTCCAAGATTCCAAATAGGTAAACCCTATTTGTGAAGCCTTTAACTGGTTTTCTGGAACTTTCTTTAGTTCTGGCTGATCAGAGAGATATACTTAGCATTTTAAATCAGAGCCAATGTGGAGGTGCTGGTGTTGGACTGGGGCGTACACAGTTAAAAAAATTACATAACACCAGGTTATAGTCCAACAGGTTTATTTGGAAGCACTAGCTTTAAAAGCGCTGCTCCTGATGAAGGAGCTCTGAAAGCTAGTGCTTCCAAATAAACCTGTTGGACTATAACCTGGTACTGTGTGATTTTTAACTTTCTTTGTGTAGCAAGACCCAGTGCCTTTCTGTCTTGGTCTGCTTTTGTCGAGTGGATAAGTTGTTGGGGATATGTCCATCCAGGCCAACTGTTATCTTTTACATTATGTTGATGTCATTAGCACCTAGCTGCATTGTGAATTTTGTGATTTCAGAGCTTTACTTGACCAATGTACCCAGCACTCCTTGCTGTTTGGCCAAGTTAGTAATCTGTGTTTTGGCAGCCAGGAGGCTGCTACAGCAGGTGCAAGGGAGCCACTCTGTAAGGGAATGTGCACAGATGTTTAATCAGTATGACTTAGTATGTTTCTTTGGCGTTATCTCTTATTTTTGTTTTGTGGCCAAGATGATGATGAAATGGCTAGTAACAGAAGGGCAGTTGGGGTTGAGTTTGCTCGAATCACTCTTTAATTAATTCTTCAAGGATCGTCATGTGGAAAGAGGCTGTCTACAACTTTATGTTCTCTTCCCTGTATTCTTGTTCCTCATTTTTCTGTGTTCCTTCAGCTTCTTCTCCTGAGAGATGATCATAGGTAAGGTTATGCCTTGTGATGCCAAGGTTCTATAGCATAGTGCAGAAATCGTGAGGGCTCGCTCAGCTTTTTACTGCAAGCTTCCTCCAAAGCAGTCCAGGCAGTGAATTAATTGCTTTCAAACCCCAGTGGTCTGTCTCATCTCATTTTGTGTAGTAGCTTTGTCTCTGCACGTTTCTGCAATACGTTTTGAACCGGAATTATCAGTCATGTCATCATCGGAACAGATTTAGTCAACCAGTCCTTTTGTTCGCTGTGGTGGCTGGAACACAACTTGCAGAGCAGAGTAAGTGCACGATGAGTGCTGCCAGGATGCTGGGCATTGCTCTGCAGAATGTGCTGCCAGAGGTCATCAACCAGTTGCATTTTGAAGAAACTGAGTTCTTTCCAGTTCGGGCCTACGGCAGATGGATGTGAGCCACATCCAACGCTTTGCACGAGCAGTCAATAGCACCCAGGAACATGCAATCCTGCAAACTCTTTAGCTCATACCTCCTGCTTCTTCCTGGCAAGGGGCAGTGAGCTGAATTTGCTGCTCTTTGAGTAGAGAGCCAAAGTGATATTCTTCCTGCAACAGTGCAGTGCAAACTGTGAGATGTTACAGATATCAAGTCAATGCATAGTATTCTCATGCAACCTTGAACACCAATTCAGAATGCAAATGCAGCCAGGCTAAATGGAAGCAAAAAAAAAAGACTGTTCTCTAAAGAAGGGTCACTTGACTCAAAACATTAAACTGTTCTTTTTTTCCCTGCCGGACCTGCTGAGTTTCTCCAGAAACTTCTTTTTTTTTGTTTCAGATTTCCAGTGTCTGCATTTCTTGATTTTATTTTAGTACTTTCATGCGATTGGAGTCCACATATCCAAAACAAATCGTATCAGTGAACTGGGCAGAGAGTAATGGGTTAAGAGGGAAGGTAAAGTCTCCCAAAACAATAACACCAATTCATTCACTTACATATCAAATACAAAACATTCTTTACATGCAAAATATACAGTCTGCCAAAAAGCTAAAGTATTTTATACAAGAAAAGAAGTACAAGAAAACATGAGCCTTTCTTTTTCAGTGTATCAGAGAGTTTGCACTTTTAATGGCCAGGAGAAATAGGAAATTCCTGAGAGTTAAAACAAAAGGTGAACATCACTTCCTTTACTTTATCTCATCAAGGTACCTTTGCTATAACCTCTGAAAGGTTAACACAGACTGCATTAGCACAGCTGACCTTACATGAGCTATTCTTAGCAGTTGAATGTTTGTTAATGGTGAATTCTGGCAATTTAGCAATATGAGTCGAGGTTCCCCTACAATTTCAGGTTTGTTTCACATAGGACTCTTACATGCAAAGAGAAACATGTAGCACAGAAATAAAGACATGCCAAAATACCGTAAACTATAAACAAATCAGAAATACTGAGAATCAGATCATCTGAAATTCTGACCGCAAACCAAAAAGGATTTTTGATGAGGGTTTATAATACTCTGTAACTTCTCCAAGATTTATTAACACTGGTTGTCAGCAAGCTTTTTGAAAAGACAGGGTTTCATTGGAGGGCAATGCTATGTGTGTGTAAACATGGAAGGTACAGTATCTGGATAAGTAAAGCAAATGTTATTACTGCTTTGTAATGTTGTATTAATGTTTTATGTTTCAGGTGAAAGTTCATATTACTGGTGGTTTCCACTTCATAAAATTGTGGTTAGGCCTTCTAGCATCATTCTATAATCCAGAAAATTCCAAAATCCAAAGATAGCTTGGACTGGAGAGGTTACATGTAATGATTCTGCCTATAGCAAGAAGTCAGCATGGTGTAATGGCAACAGAGAAATCACCAGCTGGAAAAACCCATTTCACTTCAATATGCTTTTGCAGTAATTATATTGCGTGTCTAAAGAGGAAAATGAACTAACAAATATTGTATATCAAATAATTGATCTTTTTGGAGTTTTACTTTACTCATATGCTTTGATGAACTCGATAATGACAGTTGTCAGATCTTGATAAACTAATTAGCATGGTGTGAATAATGTGATTTAAATCAATGCGTAGTTTTATCAACTTGTCACCTTGTTCCCTCAATGGATGGGAATAAAATGTTTTCTTTAAAAAAGAGAAATCCTATCTCTTCACATGCCATTTGTCTCATTTTAATAATGGTCACTCTTGAAGATAGCTATCATTACAGAGATTAACCTTATCAGATCTTTACAATCTTTCATATTATTGCCCACTGTGGTTTCGTAAGTGTTTGAGTGCTCCATGTATTTGTCCAAATGCCTTCTAAATGTTGTTAATGTACCCGCCTCAACCAGTTCTGCTGGCAGCTCATTCCATATGCGTACCACCCTCTGTGTAAAAATGTTGCCCCTCAGGTTCCCTTTTCTTTTTTCCCCTCTAACTTTAAACTGATGCCCTCCAGTCCTCAATTCCCCAACCCTATGAAAAAGATTGAGTACACTCACCCTATCCATGCCTCTCATGCTCTTATACACTTCTATAAGATCCTCCTTCAGTCTCCTATGCTCTAAAGAAAAAGTCCTAACTTGTCCAATCTCTGCCTATAACTCAGACTGTTGAGTCCTGTCAACATCCTTGGAAATTTCTTCTCCACTCTTTCCAGTTTAATAACATCCTTCCTATAGCAAGGTGACCAAAACGGAACACAATACTCCAAGTGCGGCCTCACCAACATCCTGTACAACTGTAACATAACTTCCCAATTTCTACTCTCAATGCCCTGACTGATGAAGGCCAGTGTACCAAAAGCCTTCCTCACTGCCCCTGTCACCTGTGACTCCACTTTCAGAGAACCATGCACTCGAACTTCAAGGTCCTTCTGTTACACCACTCCTTCAGGCACTAACATTCACCATGGAAGTCCTACCTTGATTTTACTATTCAAAATGCAAGACCTCATGCTTACCTGTATTAAACTCCATTTGCTATTTTTCAGCCCATTTCCCCAACTGATCAAGGTCCTGCTGCAATAACCTGCCTCACTGTCCACAATACCTCCTATTTTAGTTTCATCAGCAAACATACTAATCATGCCTTGTACATTCTCATCCATATCATTGATGTAGATAACAAACAGCAATGAGCCCAGCACTGAACCCTGAGGCACTCCACTAGTCTCAAGCCTCCAGTCGATTATCACCCTCTGCTTTCTACCATCCAGCCAATGTGTATCCAATTTGCCAGCACACCCCAGGATTCCATGCGATCTAACCTTCCAGAGCAGCTTACCATGTGGAATCTGACCAAGCATATAGGCTATGCTAACCACCCTTCCCTCATCAACCTTCCTGGCCAGATCATCAAAGAACTCTAACAAGTTTGTGAGCCATGTTAACTACTCCTAATCAAACTCTGTCTTTCCAAATGCATGTATATTCCCTTAGAATCTTCTCAAGTAACTTGCCCACCACAGAGGTTAAGCTGACTGGTCTATAAATCCCAGGCTTTTCTTTGCAGCCCTTCTTGAATAAGGGCACAACAATCACTTCCCTCCAGTCTTCTGGGACCTCACCTGTGGCTAACGATGATGCAAAAATATCAGCCAAAGCCCCGCAATTTCTTCTCTAACCTCTTGCAGAGCTCTTGGATATACAGTGGAACCTCGAATATCCAGCATTCCATTATCCGAATTTCGGATTATCCAAAAAAGATCTCAAGGTCCCAATGCTTGACTAAACTGTGTTCTCTGGCATTCGATTATCCAAGCATGCGACAAAATACCCCTGCCCATGTCATTCAGATAATTGAGGTTCCTCTGTATCTGGTCAGGACCAGGAGATTTATGCACCTTCATACATTCTAATACATCCAACACCTCCTCTACTGCGATATGGACTGTCGCCAAGATATCACCACTAACTTTGCCAAATTCCCAAGTTTTCATGTCTTTCTCCATGGTAAACATGGAGGAAAATGAACTAGCAAATATTCATTGAGCAACTCGCTCATCTGTTGTGGTTCCACACATACATTTCCTATTGTGTGGAATAGAAATTTCTGTATCTAGTGCCTTTACTCTTCTGTATTCAGGGCCTACATATATTTTCCTCTTCTCTTCCATTTAGAGGAATCTCTTTACTGAGCTGTTTACAAGCTTTGTCCAGAATTAGTGTTGTAATATAAACAAACCAAACTTCCGTGTTATATATACCTCATACAGTCATAGAGGTATATATAACACGGAAACAAGCAACCAGTTTCCCTAAACTGAAGTAGTCCCATTCATTTGCACTTGGTCAATATCCCTCTGAATTTTTCCTATCCATGTACCTGTCCAAGTGTCTTTTAACTGTTGGAATTGTACTCACCTCTATCACTTCCTCTGGCAGCTCATTCCATATGTGCACCACCCTCTGTGTGAAGAAGTTGCCCCTCAAATCCCTTTTAAATCTTTCACCCCTCACCTTAAACCTGTGCGTTAAAAAGTCTGTGAAAGTCTGTAGCTCAGGAGCAAATGTCTGCCAACAAATCCACCAGCTTGGCGAACAGACCAACAACAAATTAAACCTGTGCCTGCTAATTTTAGATTCCCTTACTCTGATGGAAAAGACCTTGGTTAGCCACTCTATCCATGCCCCTCTTGATTTTATAAACCTCTACATGGGTACCCCTCAGCCTCCTGTGCTCCAGGGGAAACAAGTCTCAGCCTATTGAGCCTCTGCTTATAATTTAAACTCTTCAGTCTCAGTAATATCCTTATAGGTCTATTTTACACCCTTTCCAGTTTAATAGCATCCTTCCATAGACAGGGCAACCAGAATTACATGCAGTACACCAAATGTGTCTTGTACAGTTCTAACATTACATCCCATATCCTATACTCAATGCTCTAACCAAAGATGGCAAGCGTGCCAAATACTTTCTTCACCACCCTGTCTACCTGTGATGCCACCTTCAAGGAAGTGGCATCACATATACTTGCTCCCCAAGGTTTTCTTGTTTTACAAAACTCCCCAGGGCTATACCATTAACTATGTAAGTCCTGCCTTGGGTTGATTTACCAAAATGCAACATCTCACATTTATCTTAATTAAACTCCATCTGCTATTCCTCAGCCCTCTGGCCCAGCTGATCAAGATCTTGTTGTACACTTAGATAACCTTCTTCATTGTCCACTATATAACCAATTTTGGTGTCACCTACAAACTTATTAACCATGCCTTCTATATTACCATTCAAATTGTTGATATAAATGACCAACAACTGTGGATCAGTGGATCCACGACCAAATCTTGTGGCATAGGCCTCCAGTCTGTAATAATACCTCTTTCTCTTATCATCAAGTCAATTTTATATCCAATTTGCAAGCTCACTCTGAATCCCACGTGATCCAACCTCACTAACCAGATTACCATGCAGAACCTTATCAAACGCCTTGCTAAAGCCCATGAAGACAACATCTAGTGCTCTGCCTTCATTTAATGTCTTGGTCACTTCTTCAAAAAACTCAATCAAGTTTGTGAGACATTTTCCCACATACTGATTATCCCTCATCAGTCCTTGCCTTTCCAAATGCATATATATCCTGTCTCTCAGAATCCTTTCCAACAACTTACTCCTCATTGATGTAGGACTCATCAGTCTATAGTGCCCTGGCTTTTCTCCGCAGCATTTCTTAAATAATGGCACAACATTACCCACGCTCCAGTTTTCTGGTCACCTCACCCATGGCTATCAATGATAGCCCTTTTATAGTTTACAGAAAAAAATGAACATTCTAATCACTTATATGTGTTAAGGATGAACCAGCATTTATAGGGTGCTTCTTGTGATCTTAAGGGCAATCCTTCATTGTCAGCAAAGCACTTCTGAGATGCAACATTGCAGTCACTGGCATAATATGGGAAATGCAGAAGTCAATGTGGATAAAGCAAGCTCCCACAAAAACTATGTGAAAATGATCACGGCAATTAGGCGGCATTTCAGATTTTTTTTCAAAAGGCAATCTTGTGTTTATATATTTAAGAGAGGTAGTTTGGTGCAGTTTGATTAATATGGCTGATAATTGGTTTGAACACCAAATCTAAACACAACGCTGGGCATCTAATCCTCCACCTTTTTAAAATTCTTGTAACATCTTTTAAAAAAAAAGACACTTGCAGAGGTACGTGGGTCATGCTGAGGTGCAATAGTCAATTTGTGAATAAAATTAACAATTCAGGTCTTCAAATATATGTTTTACATCTAAAATAGCCAATTTTTTTTATAAACAGGCTGTAGGTAAGGACAATTAGAGAAAATATACACTACTGATTAGCCTGATATGAGAAGTGGCCACTTTGTGGGCTAGGAGGGAGTCTAACAACTTTTTGAATGTGACATGAAATATTGTGGAAACTGTAGGTATGTGCTGAACAGAATATGTGTTCAAAATTCCACAAGCTGCTGGCTGGTTTAGCTGATTGAATTGCACTGTATTAACCACATGGAAACTTCAGTATGTTTTAATGATATTTGTTGAGTGATAAATATCAGATCGAACATCATCTTCTTCAAAGTACTATTTTGGGACTTTATGTCCGCCTGAGGAAGCAGGCAAGAACTTCATGTAATATCACTTCCACAAAGGAGGCAGTTGTTAACCTGGATTCCCATTTGTCACATATTCAAACTTGACCCTATCTACTTTGGATTCAAAGAGAGCTTCACCAAAGCCCAACTTGATGAACATGTGTAAGGAGGAGGGGAAAATGAGAATCGAGTCTCCATGTCCTGACCAAACAGTATAACTCGATTTCTCAAAAATGTTTTTGTCTAATGTATTACACTGCATTAATTGACCGTCCCTCCATGAAAACTTCAGGCTGATTGTGTAGAAAGGCCACTGACCCTGCCCCCGCTGAATCCTGAAGACGAGTTTCATTTTCAGGGTTGAGGGTGGTCTGACCGCAGCTGGGAAAGTGTAACATTGGAGGTCCAACCAAAAATGATGTGACAAAATGACCAACCAGTCCAAGGGAATAAGCAGGTCTTTGTTGGAGTTATACCCCATCAAGGACTGAATGGTGGAGAATGACAATAGAGAGGATACAGTCCCAAAGATCTCTCTAAAGATGATCAATTGCTGTAATTTCTTCATTGACCTCCAGGGGGGTTGTAAGACTCTCAGAAGAGGGACCCATTGCCCTGTAAGGTCCGGACATTGTATTAGAGGTAAGAAGGACATAAGAAATAGGAGTGGGAGTCAGCATCAAACCTGCTCCATCATTCAATAAGATTATGGCTGATCTTTTTGAAGACTCAGCTCCACTTACCCATCCATAAAAATGTTCAATGACGCAGCCTCAACTGCTTCACTGGGTAGGAAATTCCACAGATTCACTGGTAGGAAATTCCACAGATTCACTAAACAATCTTTCATGGGAAAACGCTTTATTAGCCCACTCTGCGTTCATATATACTTCCAACACCAGTTGCTTAGTGAGACCTACGTACTGGGACACAAAACCAAGTGGCCCATACACTGAATGGCATGTTCTCATCATGCTTCCCTGGCTGCAGTCACAAATTTCTTGTGCACAAGGGCTTTTCTTTATCCCTTTCTGACTCTGCTCCCATTTCAATGCCACATCAATCCTCCCCTGGTTATGCTGCAGTCGGCAGGGGCTGCCCCCAGGCCAGCAATGGATGTGTAGATTGTGCACCTCAGTAAGGCATTATGGGAGGTTAAACATAGCCACAGATGCCAAATCCATGAGAACTGTCCGTTGCAATTGATGCAGAGTCTGTTGGTGAGCCTCCGAATTGTCTGAACTTGTCTCTCTCAGTTCAGTTAAAACAGTACTTCTGTAAAAAAAACATAGTTCAACCAGCCCCAGACATAATGTCTTTAGTCTACATTCTTTCCCTTCCTCTTGATGTTCTCACATACTCCTAGCATGATGTTGAGCGATACATATTGGTGCACACTGCAACTGGCTACACTTTATTTACGAACAGGAATGCAAGAGATTTTATAAATGCCTACTTGTTCTCAATAAAGTTGCAGTCAGGAGCTAGTTCCAACATAGCGAAGTTAGCTATGCTTGATTAGATACCACAGTGACTGTAAGGACAGAGTTGCTCTTACACATTCATCGACGTTCATCCATTGGATATTTGCGAAGTGAGATTGTCACTTGCCTTCAATCACAGCTTAGGTCGAAGGTTAGAGAGCGTGGGATCCACTTCCTGACCTACTCTCGGTGGCAATCTTGCCATTTTCCCTCAACTCCCCAAAGTGGCTCAATTTATGACAAGCTCACTTCACACTCCATGGAAAAATGTCGCTTCCTGTGCTCAGTTGCTTGTGGTAAAAATAACATGACTCAGTTCTTCTTTAGGCACTTACGATTTAAGCAGCAATGCTACAAATAGTGCACCGTGTCCTTCCTGTGCCCCACAGCCCTTTACATGTCCCTGCAGTCAGATGCTGATTTGAGGTTTTTGTTTTTAAGGTTTCATCAAGTATTTTCCCTCCTCTGTGTCCTTTTCATACTCACTTGCCTATAGCTCTCTGACAAGTGTGTGTAGTAGTCCCTAGGAATGAAGATGGTAAGTACCTGTCGTGGAGTCTTTTGACAGGGGAAGGTTGTGGTGCTGCAGTTACCCCCCCCCCCCGGCCCCCCAATTCTGGCAGACTAGGAAGCCCCGCACGCCCTCCCACCATCTCCCACTCATGTTTCTCTCCATAGTTGTATCAGATCTGGTTGACTATGTTGTTATAACACATCTCCCATGGCCATCGAGTTCTGATGTGTGGCTTGAACCTGGAGGTTCAGATCCAGATCCAGAGCTACCTAAAACATAGAAAGACCACCAAAAGTACAGCCCTCTAAACTATACATTAGTGTTACGAGATAAATTGTGAAAGTCCCTTTCTTAAGTAAGTTTTTGGATAGAAGGTGACTTACTCTTCTGGATCGATATGGCCAAACAAATTAGACAGGTAGGACCCAGGGAAAGATTGGTAATGTTTTCCCAAGAGTAAGTGGACACTGCACTGTTCATCATGACCAATTTGTGGACTCGCCAGATTCATGATTCAAAAAGCAAAATCTAATATTTTTGTGGCTGCGTGCACCACAGCAAATGGAGAATATGACCTTGTGCCCTCAGATAGTGGAATGGGTTAGAGTCACACACTTAATGGAGACCTTATACTTCTCTCCAACTGAAGTCAAGGCATGAATCAATTCTAGGATTCTACTTCCTATCTTGAAATGGGAACTGTGCATCTGCTGTGGATATTTGAGAAGTTCGTTTGCCCTTTTGAGCATTCATTCCTGAAGAAGGGCTCATGCCCGAAACGTCGATTCTCCTGTTCCTTGGATGCTGCCTGACCTGCTGCGCTTTTCCAGCAACACATTTTCAGCTCTGATCTCCAGCATCTGCAGTCCTCACTTTCTCCTAGAAGATTTGCCCTTTTGAGCCTATCCCACCATTCAATAAATTTATGGCTGATCTGGTTGCGATTTCAGTTCCACTTTCCTGCCTGCAGGATTTCCCTCCAAAATGGACTGGTTCTAACATTAAGTATCACGTTCTTTTGTGTTTGATTATTCAATTCTTGATATCTTTCCTAATTTAAATCTTTAGAGATGTTATTGCATATCTCCAGAGCAAGTGGGACTTGAAGCCAGGCCCTCTCAGCCCAGAGGTAAGGACAGTACCTCCACACCACTCTTTTATCAATGCGAGCTATTTTAATCAACCTGTTCAGATTTATTATGGCACAACTCCAGGATAGGTGGAACTTGAACCTTCTTGGCCCAGTCACAGGGACACTACCACAGTGCCACAAGTACCATAGATATTATATATATTATATACACATTATATACATATCTTTTAAATCAAACTGTATGAAGATATTATTGTCTACAGGAATAGTGCCTGAGGACTGGAGGATAGCAAATGTGATTCCCTTGTTCAAAAAGGGTAGTAGAGACAACACTGGTAATTACAGACCATTGAGTCTCACTTCAGTTGTTGGGAAAGTGTTGGAAAAGGTTATAAGAGATAGGATTTAAAACCATCTAGAAAAGAATAATCTGATCAGGGACAGCCAGCACGGTTTTGTGAAGCGTAGGTCGTGCCTAACGAATCTTATTGAGTTTTTTGACAAAGTGACCTAACAAGTAGATGAGAGTAAACCGGTTGATGTGGTGTATATGGATTTCAGCAAGGCGTTCGATAAGGTTCCCCACAGTAGGCTATTATACAAAATGCGGAGGAATGGGATTGTGGGAGACATAGCAGTTTGGATCAGTAATTGACTTCTTGAAAAAAAAGAGGGTTGTAGTTGATGGAACATGTTCACCTTGGTGTCTAATTACTAGCGGCATACCGCAAGGGTCGGTGTTGGATCCACTGCTGCTCATCATTTTTATAAATGACCTGGATGAGGGCTTAGAAGGGTGGGTTAGTAAATTTGCGGACGACACTAAGGTCGGTGGAGTTGTGGATAGTGACGAAGGATGTAGTAGGTTGCAGAGAGACATAGATAGGATGCAGAGCTGGGCTGAGAGGTGGCAAATGGAGTTTAATGTGGACAAGTGTGAGGTGATACACTTTAGCCAAAGTAATCGGAATGCAAACTATTGGGCTAATGGCAGGATTCTTGGGAGTGTAGATGAGCAGAGAGATCTTGGTTCTGGATCAGTGGTGCTGGAAGAGCACAGCAATTCAGGCAGCATCCAAGGAGCAGCGAAATCGATGTTTCGGGCAAAAGCCCTTCATCAGGAATAAAGGCAGAGAGCC
>NC_057720.1:78032046-78063261 GCF_004010195.1 Chiloscyllium plagiosum | reverse complement strand
GAAGCCTACTTTTCCAAGCCACGCATCCTAAGTCATGCCTCACCGCATCATAATTTCCCTGCCCCCAGCTATAAATCTTGCCCTGCAGTGCACACTTATCCCTCTCCATCACTACAGTAAAAGTCACCGAATTGTAGTCACTGTCCCCAAAGTGCTCACCTACCTCTAACTCTAACACCTGGCCTCGTTCGTTACCCAGAACCAAATCCAGAATGGCCTCACCTCTTGTTGGCCTATCTACATATTGTGTCAGGAAACCCTCCTGCACACATTGGACAAACATCGACCCATCTAACGAACTTGAGCTATAGCTTTCCCAATCAATATCAGGAAAGTTAAAGCCCCCATAACAACCACCCTACTACTTTCACTTTTCTCCTGAGTCATCCTCGCAATCCTTTCTTCTACCTTTTTTAGGACTATTAGGAGGCCTGTGAAAAACTCCTAACAGGGTGACCTCACCTTTCCTGTTCCTAACCTCAGCCCAAACTTAAGGGCTGCAGGAAAAAGCCAGGAAATCACAGCTGAGTGAGCCCAGTGATGGGGAAGTTGTTGGAGTAGATTCTGAGAGGGAGGAGCCACATATATTTGCAAAGGCAAAGACTGATTAGATATAGTCAGCATGGCTTTGTGAATGGAAAACCATGTTTCACAAACCGGATTGACTCTTCGAGGAGTTGGGCAAGAGATAGATGAAGGCAGAGCAGTCAACGTTGTCTGCATGGACTTTAGCAAAGCATTTGACAAAGTTCCAAGGGATGTTGAACATCTAGTCAGGAGGAAGAAGGAAGCTAACCTAAGGTTGAGGAACCAAGAAACAGAAGCAGGGCTGTAGAGAGTTACATGGGGCAGCACGGTGGCTCAGTGGTTAGCACTGCTGCCTCACAGCACCAGGGACGCGATTTTGATTCCAGCCCCAGGCGACTGTCTGTGTGGAGGTTACACATCCTCCCCATGTCTATGTGGGTTTCCAACAGGTGCTCAGGTTTCCACAGCCCAAAGATGTGCAGGTTAGGTGAATCATCCATGCGCTGTTCAAGAAAGGGAATAGAGATAATCCTGGGAATCACAGACCTGTCAGTCTTCTGTCTGTGATGTGCAGATTATTGGAGAGGACTCTGAGAGACAGGATTTATGATTTCTTGGAAAACCATAATTCGATTAGAGAAAGTCATCGTGGCTTTGTAAGGGATAGGTCATGCCTCACACATCTTATTGAATCCTCTGAGAATGTGACAACACACATTTGTGACTTATTGAGAAAGTACAGAGCATGGATACATGGAAACCTGTCTGCCTGAATACAGAATCCCTGGCCGATGGAAGACAGAGGGTAATGACAGATGGAAATAATTCAGCCTGGAGCTCGGTGACCAGTGGTTTTCTGCAGGGAGTGGTCAAAAAATCTCTGCTCTTTGTGATTTTATGAATGACTTGGATGTGTGAGTGGAAGAGTGGGTAAGTACGTTTGCCAATGACACGAAGGTTGGTGGTGTGGTGAATAGTGTGGATGTCTGCTGGAGGTTGCAATGGGACATTGACAGGATGTAGAGCTGGGCTGAGCAGTGGCAGATGAAGTCAAATCTGGAAAAGTGTGAAGTGTTGCATTTTGGAAGGTCAGACTTGAATGCAGAATACAGGGGTAAAGGCAGAATACTGAATAGTTTGGAGGAACAGATGAATCTTGGATTTCATGACCAGAGATCCATCAAATTTGCCATCAAGCTGATAGTGTTGTTAAGAAAGAATATGTTGTATTGGCTTTCATTAGCTGGGGGATTGAGTTTTAAAGCCATGAGGTTATGCTGCAGCTCTATACAGCCCTGTTTAGACCCCAGTTGGAATATTGTGTACAGTTTTGGTCACCGCATTATAAGAAGGATGTGGAAGCTTTGGAAAGAGTGCAGAGGAGATTTACTAGGATGTTGCCTGGTATGGAAGGAATGTCTTACGAGGAAAGGCTGAGGGCCTTGAGGCTGTTCTTGTTAGAGAGAAGAAGGTTGAGAGGTGACTTAATAGAGACATACAAGATAATCAAAGGGTTAGATAGGGTGGACAGGGAGAGCCTTTTCCAAGTATGGGGACAGCAAACAATAGGGGACTCAACTTTAAAGTGATGAGAGATAGGTATAAGACAGACGTCAGAGGTAGTTTCTTTACTCAGAGAGCAGTAAGGGTATGGAATGCTTTGCCTGCATCGGTAGTAGATGCGTCAAGTTTAAGTGCATTTAAGTCGTCATTGGACAGGCAAATGGATGTACATGGGATAGTGTAGGTGGGATGGGCTTCAGATTAGTATGACAGGGCGGCGCAACATCGAGGGCCAAAGGGCCTGTACCGCGCTGTAATGTTCTATGTTCTATGTTCTATTATTATGCCTTGTCTCAAGGTGTGAGTTGAACCCGGGCCTCCTGATTCAGGGATAGGAAGACTACCACTGCTCCATAACAGCCCCCTTTCATCAATGCTATCAATCCTCTAATATTTCAATCACCTGGATCAGACTACTCCTCAATCGGAACATAAATAGGAGCAGGAGTAGGCCACATTCAATATGATCATGTCTCATCTACCTCAATTCCACTTGCCCACTCATTCTCCACATGCCTTGCTTCCCTCACTGATCAGTAAATCTGTCGATCCCAGCCACAAGCTTTTAAATGTGTAAAGGGAGCACTCACAACTTGGCCCACTGGTTTGGAGAATTCCAGAGATGTGCGACTCTTTGAGTTTCTTTTCCATATTAGTTCATGGGATGAGGCCAACATTCACGGCCCATTGCTACTTTACTTCATGAAAGTTTTGTTGAACTGCTGCAGAACATGGTCTGTGGATACACCCTAAATTATGACCCTTCTAAAAATAATGAGAATAAATACATTTTCTGCCTGCTCACTCTGGCAATTTATCTGATGGAGATTTATTTCTTTGATGTATAGCATATGGAGTAGGGAAAGAGGTGATTGATGGGCTGAAGGGTCTCCATGCCAAGGTTTTCTTGTGTCTAACCACTAGGAATTACTGAGGTATTGTGTATATTTAACAGTGTAACCTTCAGTATTATTCTCATTACAAACATTACATACCCAAACAAAAAAAAAACTATTTTCACTCTGAGAAAACGGTGAAGTGGTTTTATCTGTTGATACCATTTGGGAAAATATTGGTTCCCCTTTCCATTACAACTATAGTACAACCTATTGGTTGTTATTTCACACAGTAAAGCTAGTGTGCAGGAGCAAACTTAGAAAGAACTTGGAATATATATTAAATGATAAGTTTATGTACTTTTATTTGAAGGTGGCAGGACAAGTTGTTCAAAAGCATAGAAATAATAAAATGATGGTAAAAAGGTTAGGAATCAAAAAGGAGATTTATGCCCGGAGACAGGAGCATGGCTGAGGTTTGAAATCAATACTTTGTATCTGTCTTTACCAAGGAAGAAAATGATGTAAAAGCGACAGTGAAAGAACGTCAGGGACGTGGGTTCAATCCTACCCTCGGGTGACTGTCTGTGTGGAGTTTGCATGTTCTCCCCATGTCTGGTTGGGTTTCCTCCGGGTGCTCCGGTTTCCTCCCACAATCCAAAAATGTGCAGGTTCGGTAAATTGGCCATGCGAAATTGCCCAGAATGTTCAGGAATGTGTAAGTTAGGTACATTAGTCCAGGTAAATGTAGAGTAATAAGGTAGAGGAATGGGTCTGAGTGGGTTAGTCCTCGGAGGGTCGGTGTGGACCTGGGTCGAAGGGCCTGTTTCCACACTGTAGGGATTCTACCTAGAATGTCATTCTGATACTTGAAGTGCTTAAAATTGATAAGAATGTAAGAACATGAGAAATGGGAGCAGGATTGGCAATTCAGCCCTTCAAGTCTGCTCCCCATTGCCTGCCCACTCCAATCATTCAAACCATTACTTTTTAAATATTTGCTGATCTCCTCCTTAAACTTCTTCAGTGTCCCAGCATCCATCACACTCTGGGGTCATGAATACTGAATTATTACTCAGACTCATATGAAGGTTAAAAAAAGTCATACAACACCAGGTTATAGTCCTGCTGGACTATAACCTGGTGTTGTGTGATTTTCAACATTGTACACCCCAGTCCAACACTGGCATCTCCAAATCTTGCAATAAATGTGCAAGGACGGGGACATTAGCTGAAGTCACGTTCAACAAACTTGCTTGAGTTTTTTGATGAGGGAACAGAAAGTTGATGAAGGTATTATTTTTGATATGGTGTACTTAGACTTCCAAAAGCATTTGATCAGTGCCAAGTAACAAATCAGTAAGCAAAGTTCGAATTCATGGGGAGGCAATAGCCCAGTGGTATTACTACTGGACTGTTAATCTACAGACCAAAAAACATTCCGGAGACCCGGGTTAAAATCCTGCCATGGCAGATGTTGGAATTTGAAATCAATAAAACAAATTTAATGATGATCATGAATCCATCATTGATTGTCAGGAAAAACCCATCTAGTTCAGTACTGCCCTTTAGGGAAGGAAACTGCCATCCTTACCTGGTCTGGCCTACATGTGACTCCAGAGCGACAGCAATGTAGTTGTTTCTTAACTGCCCTCTAGGCAACAAGGGATGGGCAATAAATGCTGGCCTAGCCAACGGACCCCTCATCCCATGAATGAATAAAGAAAAAGAAAGGGACAAACAGTAACATGGAAACAAGATTGAATGAGTGACAGGAAATAAAATGTAGCGAATTCTTTCCCAGACTGAAGAGGGAGTAACCCAGGCACTGGAGTTTGAACCCCTGTTCTTTCTGATATCTATTCATTATCTGGATGCTGTTCACAGGACACAGATGATAAAGAACTTGGAGGCGATTGTGAAAAAGTTGACGGTAGTGTAGAACTTTTAATGGATGTTGACAAGCTAATAGAGTGGGCAATCAAGTGCCAGATGAAATTTAAAGCAGAAAATGATAAAGGGAGACATTTTGATCGGAAGAACACAGAGACTTAACAGAATGCAATTCTAAAGGGAGTCCTTGGACAATGGGACCAGGGGCTACATAATACATTGACAGTGGCAAGATAGGTGGGTATGGTTGTTCAAACTCATAGAGAATTGTTATTTTCGAAAAGGAAGCACACAAAGGAAACAAGCTATTGCAAACCTTTACACATAAAATGGTTAGGCATCAACTTTATGTGGCATTTGGAGTATTCAACTTTAAGGAGGAGGTTAAGGTTTCAAAAAAGATGCAGATGTAATATATTATAATAACTTTGTGAATGATCTGAAATACCTGCCTCTACAATTTCTGCTCTCACTTCCTCCTTGAATGCACCTCATCTGGTCCAGATGTCTTATCAAATTTAAGCCTATCTAACTCCTCTTCCTTATTCACTATTTGCTAACTCCAAGTACAGTAGATGTTGGGACATTGAGTAAATTGAAGGAGGAGATTGATAGATTTTTAATTTGTAGAGAACTGTATACAAACTGGGTGGCACAGTGGATCAGTGGTTGGCACTGCTGGCTCACAGCACCAGGGTCCCGAGTTCAATTCCAGCCTCGGACGACAGTCTGTGGAGTTTGCACATTCTCCCCGTGTCTGTGTGGGTTTCCTCTGGGTGCTCTGGTTTCCTCCCACAGTCCAAAGATGTGCAGGTTAAGTGAATTGGCCATGCTAAATTGCCCGTAGTGTCCAGGCTTGTGTAGGTGAGGTGCATTAGTCAGGGGAAATGCAGAGTGGTAGGGTAGGGGAATGGATCTGGGTGGGTAACTCTTCAGAGGGTCAATGTGGGTTTGTTGAGCTGAATGGCCTGTTTCTGCACTTTCATTCTATGTAAGTAAGTTGAAATAAAGTAGTAAGAAATTTACAAATGGATGTGGATAGGTTAGGTGAAAGGACCAAAATTTGACAGATGAAGTTTAACATGAATAAGTTTTAGGTTATCCATTTTGGTCAGAGGAATAGAAAGATAATTTATTGTCTAAATGAATAGAGATAACAGAAGGATGCTGAGGGATCTGGTTATCCTTGTGTGTGAATTGCAGAAAGCTAATAGGCTGGTGATAAAGTAGGGTGAATGGAACTTATTGCTGAAGAAACAGCAACTTATCAGCATTTATTGCTGAAGAAACAGAGTATAAAAGTAGGGAAGTGTCACTGTTACTGTACGGTTGCTGAAGAAATGCTGACAGTTTTGATCCACATATTTGAGGAGGGATACTGTTGCATTGGAGGCAGCTCAGAGGAGATTCACTAGGTTGATTCCAGAGTGAGGGGCTTGTCTTAGGAAATGAAAATGAGCAGTACAGGATGATAATTAAGTTTAAAAGAATAGTGAGACGTAAGGTGCTGAAGGGAATTAACCAAGTCAAGGTAGAAGAGATGTTTCCTCATGTTGGACAATCTTGTGGGCGGCACGGTGGCACAGTGGTTAGCACTGCTGCCTCACAGCGCCAGAGACCCGTCCGGGTGCTCCGGTTTCCTCCCACAGTCCAAAGATGTGCAGGTCAGGTGAATTGACCATGCTAAATTGCCCGTAGTGTTAGGTAAGGGGTAAATGTAGGGGTATGGGTGGGTTACGCTTCGGCGGGACGGTATGGACTTGTTGGGCCGAAGGGCCTGTTTCCACACTGTAATGTAATCTAATCAATCTAGGTTAGAATTTATAATTTAGGATAAACGGTAGTAGCTTTAAAACAGATGAGGACGTATTAATTCTCTCACAGCATTAAGCATCTGTGGATTTCACCATCCCAAAGTCTGGCAAATGCTGGAATATTTGAGGACATTTAAGAATTAGAATTCCTACAGTGGGGAAACAGGCCATTTGGCCCAACAAGTCCACACCGACCCTCCAAACAGCATCCCACCCAGACCCATTCCCCTGAATGATGCACCTAGCCTACACACCCTGAACACTATGGGCAATTCAGCATGGCCACGTCACCTAACCTGCACATCTTTGGATTGTGAGAGGAAACCAGAGCACCTGGAGGAAACCCATGCGGACATAGGGAGAACATGCAAACTCCTCACAGACAATCACTCAAGGCTGGAATTGAACCTGGGTCCCTGATGCTGTGAGGCAGCAGTGCCAACCACTGCGCCACCGTGCCACCTGGAGGAGATGGACAGATTTCTAAATAATAATGGCTTGAAGGATTATGGGATGCAGAAAAGTGGAATTGAAGCTGAGATGGGATCGACCATGATCATATTAAATGGAAGTCAAGGGACTGGATTCCGCTTCTTCTGCTGCTACAACTTTTGTTCTTATATCCTCTGAAATTCAATGTGACAGCAATTAGGGACTGGGCAACAAACATTGGCCTTGCCAGCAATATCCATATCCCATGAGACAATAAATTTACAGGTCCAGGCAGTCATGAAACACAAGCAAACACAACACTAAATTTGGATCTACAACAGTATTCAGGAAATTCCTTTTGTTTGAGGATGTAGCATCAATACAATGGGTCCTATCAATATTTCATTGCATAGCGATGGCTAGTCATCTAAATACAAGTCCTCTATCTCAACCTTTCAAAGCACGAGAAGCCATAATATAGGCTGCTTACCATCCTAACATGCCATCTTATTTGGGAAAGGACTTTGACTTGTAACAGGATCACACAAGTAGACGGCCAAGCTTTACCCTTGTTGTTAAAAATAATAGCACAAGCTATTCTAAGTCAGAGACACCACCTCAATCTGTAGCCAGGGTAACAAACAGTTATACCTTGAAAACTATTTCCCAATCTACTCAAACTTCAGGTTCATCTGAGAAACAACCACCTGACAACTCCAGGAATCTACCCTGAAAATTCTCTCCCTTTCAATATCTTCACAACTGCAACAGTGACTCACCTGAGAAAGTACACACCTGCTATCAAAGCAAGACTGAGTCAATTATGCCATACAATTATATTGCCTGTTTCTTCATGTTTCCAACGTGTGTCTGTAAATGTGTGAGTCATGTGAGTGAGGTGTTGCCTTGTTAAATCTTTGAGACAAATGAGAGATAATAATATTACAACACGGTGTAAACTTCTCCGCTAATTTAAACCCAATGCACTGAAGCTCACCTTGCGGTGTAATCTGTTTCTCTGACAGACCTATGTGTTTGAGTAATTCCCTTACAATTTCAGCTTTACTTTTGTCCTTGGTTAAACCCAATTCTAACCTCTTTGCTAATTCTAAGAACGTGGTCTTTTCTTTCCTTTCTAAACTTTTTTGGCAAATTTGGGAATCATCTTCAAACCCCATAACCTCTTTTGCAATTTTAAGAGGCATTTCTCTCACTTTTAATTTAACCAACCGCAAGTAACCAAAATTAAACAAATTGTCTCACCTATGTTTTATTTTAAGACCTAGGACACCAACCAGCAGGTGTTTAAACCTACTGGGGGCTGTTTTGTACCCCAAATCTCAGACTGGATCTGTCTAAACCTTTCCAAATCACAATGCAAGACCCAAACTGTTCAAATTCTGGCAATCAGCACCCAATCTGTAAATCCCTCTGCTAATTTAGATTAGATTATTTACAGTGTGGAAACAGGCCCTTCGGCCCAACAAGTCCACACCGACACTCCGAAGAGCAACTCACCCAGACCCATTCCCCTACATTTTTCCCTTCACCTAACACTACAGGCAATTTAGCATGGCCAATTCACCTAACCCGCTCATTTTTGGACTGTGGGAGGAAACCCACGCAGACACGGGGAGAATGTGCAAACTCCACACAGACAGTTGGCTGATCCGGGAATTAAACTCAGGTCTCTGGCGATGTGAGGCAGCAGTGCTAACCACTGTGCCACCGTGCTGACACAGAGAAGCTCTCCTCACACCTTAACTGTTAAATTTCAACAGGCAAAGAACTACCCCAGATCTCACTATTTAAAGTAGAGTAAATTAATAATTTTATTCTGTAAGTCCAAAAGAGAACATTCAACAACTATTTACAACTCCTTTCTCTTTTACCTCCCACTCTTATAATACTGGCTCGAAAAAAAAAACCCAGATTAGGATTTACAAAAAATAGTCACATTTCAAAAACCAGCCAGTCGTTGATTTTCTTTTGTGGATTTTCCTCTGTATTTTCCTGGGTCATCTTTTCTTCGGTCTTCTGCTGATACCCTTCAGAGAGGTATTCAGCTAGCAGTCTGTACTTGCTGGTGCCTTTTGCTGTTCTTTCCCCCCTAACTGTTCAAAATGTCCGATCTGATACTGCAAAACCTCAGATCGTTCCATTGGGTTGACATCATCCCAAACAGTAAAATTCAAATTCAATTGGATTTTGTATCTGGGGCATAATTTAAACCGATTAGCTGAACTTGAATTTGGTTTTGTCCAGAGCAGTGCAGCTCCAGTTATTTGTTTCAACTAAATGTTGCATTTTTAAATTGTTCAACACACTCTGTGCTTTCATCAGTCCTTGCCAGCTTCCTCTCTCTCTTACAGTACACACCAATCCCTTCATAACAATAGCCTTTACTTTCAAAATCACACAAGCTTGCTTCTGGACAAATCACATATATACCACATTGAATAATAATAAAAGATAAACATTCAATCTGTGTCAGTGCTCTGAATGACCCTCTCTACTTCTTTCCCTCCCTCTTTGAGATCATAGAATCCCGACAGTGTGGAAGCAGGCCATTCAGCCCACACTTACTCTCCAAAGAACATCCCTCGCAGACTCACCCCTGTTGCCCTGCATTTTCCAAGGCTGATCTACCCAGACTGCCCATCCCTGGGCACTGTAGCATGGCCAATCCACCTAACTTGCACATTGTTGGACTGTGGAAGGTAAACCCATACAG
Organism: Chiloscyllium plagiosum; assembly: GCF_004010195.1. NCBI lineage: Eukaryota > Metazoa > Chordata > Chondrichthyes > Orectolobiformes > Hemiscylliidae > Chiloscyllium > Chiloscyllium plagiosum. The sequence goes on along the minus strand of NC_057720.1, from coordinate 78,053,461 downwards.
ACAGAAGGACAATGTGCAAACTCTACGTAGACAATTGCCTGAGGCTGGAATCAAACCCAGGTCCCTGAGGAGGTGAGGCAGCAGTGCTAACCACTGAACCACCATGCCATTGCAATTCCAGCACCTCCCCCCAAAACAAGATTTTTGAAACCTACTTCAAGCCTTTGGCCACCCCTCAGGATGTCAAAGTTTTGACTCATATCATGTCTGTGTAAAGTCCAGGGATATTTTACTGTGTTAAAGGTGCTACATAAATTCAGATTTGTATTGATGTTGCATGGAATTATGCATTCTGTCCGGGCCAATCTGTCCTAAATCATCTCTGGCAAAGCAGAGGGTCTTGCTCAAATATTTTATGGAGGTTTCTGGGATCTGCTCTGTGAAAAAGGCTTTGGAAGGTCGGTGAGAACTTGTTGGGACGAAGAGCCTGTGTCCACACTGTAAGTAATCTAACTAACTAATCTAACATGTAGCCAGGACGCAAATTACACATTACCAGCTGTAGAAGCTCTGTGGGAGTCTTCAGGATGTGAAAAGCATTACATAATGTTTATTCTGGAAATTCAAACCTTTTAAACAGGAAACTCTTCAGTGACTGACTATTTACTTAAAGTCCATTTGGTGATAAGCCATACATTTAGATACTATTTCTCCATTGAAACACACTGCTATCACCTAATTTCTGTATTGTCACTTGCCAATAATTGAGTTTAATTTAATTTCCTGATATTTTTTATGGTTCATTTATAGATCAAAAGTTATTTAAGAACTTAACAACATTATGACAATGAATTTTATGCAAATATATACCATTGCGGAGAGAGAAAAGGTAGTGAAAGGTTGGTGGACTGTTGACAGTAAAACATGTAGGAACAGCCCATTTGTAGGCAAATGACTGGCCAACTACTGGGGCTTTCCAAAGACCCAGCATTACCTTGATGGTGGTCTTTTCCAAAGATTGATAGATTAAGAGGGTAGGCAGTTGTGAGGCTGGCAAATTAGTAAAGGAGATGAAAGAACAAATATAGCATCTCATGGAGATCACTCAGCTAGAAGTTCTGTAACTGCAGCGGGCTTACTCGCAGTTTGTACACAGCTGAATGTTATATGGTGGCAGGGTCCTGACCAATCGCTATAAAAGTTAGAGATGATCCTGCCCTCACTCCACAGCCATTTGATTTTCTTTAGTTCTTCAAGTGACCTGTGGTGGGCGTTCCAAGCCTGAGCTCAGTGAATGGCCGTGGTCAGTCAAAAAGTCAGGTATTCTCTGGCCTCAGCAGCACCACTTGGAGCAGTGGTTGCTTCTAGAACTGCAGCCAGTCCCTGAGGGAAGCAGGCTCCAATGAAATCAGTGTCATATCAGGGCGAGGTCCACCGGACTTGCTGAGGGGTTAAGGTGGGGAATTGGGGTGGGCAGAGCACGTAGAGAGGAGAAACACAGCGTTGGCTGTGGGGGGATGGGATGTGGGAGAACTCCAACTGGTCCTCGGATTGGCTGTGTTTCCCTGAGCTGAACATTTGGTGATGAGTGGCCATGTTACACCATCAGTCCTGGTGAGAGATGGACCCAAATGACAATGAATTGAACATTTAAGGACCTCAATGGGCATCTCCCCTAGCAATGGTAAAATTGCAGTAGAGTAATAGAGATGTACAGCACTGAAACAGCCCCTTCAGTCCAACTTGTCCATGCCAACCAGGTATCCCAACCTAATTTAATCCCACTTGCCAGCACCAGGCCCAGATCCCTCCAAACCCTTCCTATTCATATACCCATTCAGATGCCTTTTAAATGTTGCAATTGTACCAGCCTCCACCACTTCCTCTGGCAGCTCATTCCATACATGTATCACTCTCTGAGTGAAAACATTGTCCCTTAGGTCTCTTTTATAACTTTCCCCGCTCACCCTAACCCTATGTCCTCTAGTTCTGGGATGTCCCGATCCCAGGGAAAAGACCTTGTATATTTACCCTATCCATGTCCCTCATGATTTTATAAACCTCTCCAAAGTCACCCCTCAGCCTCCAACACTCCAGGGAAAACAGCTCCAGCCTATTCAGTCTCTCCCTATAGTTCAAGTCCTGCAATCCTGGTAACATCCTTGTAACCAGAGGATTTTGTGACTCAGACCTAGAGTTATGTTCACACCATACCTGCTCTTGAGGAGGAAATTGATTGAAAAATAATTAAAGCATCAGTGGGGTGGCAGGCAGTGGCATAGACACCTCTGATTTGAAGGCCCTCAGCTGCCAGTCTACTCCCTGGAGGCACATGGGGGATTGTAAAATTTGACTTATAGTTCCAGAGACGCGATGTATAACGGAGTTGGTGATGTCCCAAAGATGCCGAGAACAAACTCAGGTGGTGAAAGGTCACAACTTGAACTAGGAGCAATGTCATATCCTCTTCCTTAATAACAAAAATTTTACAGCGTTTTTAGTAAAACGGAGAATAATTTAGCAGTTCAAGTGTCCATGGCAGTATAGCACCAGCCGAAGGGCATGCCAATAGCAGTGATAGAGGGGTGCACATGGACAACTGATCCAGTCACCTGACTGATCAGCATCAGCATTCGCAGCACAACATTTGGAATTTACACTTTCGGGGGGAGCTGGGGATACATTTAAGTTTGCATTCACTGTTACAAGATGGAGTATGAAGCAAGAAATGGCAAAAGTCATGGGTGCAGAGCAGAGGCAGAGGAGGAAGACAGGAGAGAGGCAGTGAGAGACATACACAGCTTTCATCCTGTCGGCTCTGCCAGGACAAGGGAGCTCCTTCCCTTTTTGATTTGCCGGCAGTTCTCGGAGAGTGGAATGACCTCCCCAATTTGGATAGGGGGCAGAAGAGTTGCCTCAAGCCAGTTAATGAGCAGACAGCTAGTAAGTAGCTAAAAGATGAGCCAGCCAATAGTGGAGAGGCTAATTAATCACTTAAATCTATTCTTGCACATTCCTAATCTTCACCATTCTACTGTTGTTGACTGGGCCTCCAGTTGCTTCCCGAAATCTTTCCCCTCCTTTTAGAAGCTTCTTAAATCATATCCATTTCATTTGTCCCAATATCTCCTTGGTGGCAGTTAGCTATCTGGCTAGGGTATGGTTCAGAATAACACCTACAATATGGATTTGATTCCCGTTACAGTGTGTGTTGACTTGAATCCTTCTTCCTTGCACTGTCTCGGGAGCAGGAAGTTGCTAATACAGCACAGGAGGTAGCATCAGTTGACAATGAGTCTAAGGCTTGCTCTCAGGCAAAACAAAAAGAAATGAAAATAACTCCCATGTAGCTCACTCTCACTCTTTGCTTCATGAATCACTTTGACGTGGTTCAGTACATTCAAGGTACTGTCATTCCACGTGACCTTTTCTTTCATTATCACAAGACCTGAATACGAGAGAGGGCCACGCATGAACAGACAGAAAGTGAAAGAGTGAGAGAGATTGTTAAGTTGAAAATGTGTGCTTCATTGATTTTGAAAAATAATCACTGTTAATAACTAATGCATTATGTGGCAACGTGGAATTGTGCTTTTGCTTACTGTCAAACAACTGTGTGGCCAATAAGATTTGGAGTTGCAGATTCAGAGAGCCACAGAGAAATGCACCATTCTGGTAATACATCTTGAAAGAAGGGGAGAATTGAGGAATAAATATTTTTGTATTCAAGGTGTTTGGGAAAGGTAAAGGAAAAGAGTGTGAGGGATGGTGGTATTGATTGAGAAGAACATTGCAACACTGGAGGGGGAGGGTTCCCAAATAGACCGAGGACAGAAGCTATTTAGCTAGAACTGAGGAATAAAACAAAAGTTTAATTACATCAGTTGATGTTGTCTGAGAAACTCCAACCAGTGGGAAAGACGTAGAGGAATAAATTTGCAAGGAAACTTTAGAGGGGTGCAATGTTTACAGCGAAGTTACAATGCAAGATTTTAATGATTTGAATATAAACTGGGATAGTGCAAAGAGCAGGGAGTAACAAGATTACCTTCAAGTAAATGTTCTTCAGCCATACATCTCCAGTACAGAAATAAAGGTGCCACTTGCAGACCTGGTTCTTGGGAATGAGGTGCATCAAAGGGATGAACTGTCAGTGGGAAAACAATAAGGGGAAAGTAATCAATGTGTGATAAGGTTTAGTCTGGCAGTGATAAAGGAAGAAGCAGTCCAGAGTAGAATAATTAAGCCAAGTTCATTTTGGTGTGAATGGATCAAGGCCAATGAATTGGAGTTAAAGCTAATGAGACAAAACAATAGCTGAACTGAATAGGCTGCTTTTAAAGAAAACAAAGTTCAAGTGTAGGCTAACTAAATTGCCCCATATAAGAAAAACATGGCAAAGAAATCCGGAGCTCTCTACATACCAGGAAATATCAACATTAAGATGGAGCAGAGAATGCATGTTTATGGCAGATATTAGACTGAAAATACAATTGTGTTCAGGCTGAATTTTGAAGGCACTAAAGGGAATTGATAAAATAAATAAGGATACCAAGAAGAGACTATGAGAAGAGAATTGTAGCTAACATAAAAAGGATTCAAAACATCTTTCATTGGCATATAAATAATAAAAACCCAACCTTCCAAAAGATGGGTTGAGAATAGAGAGGCTCCAGCAGAGATTCACAAGAATGGTTCCAGTGATGAGAAACTTCAGTAACGTAGCTAGTTTGGAAATTGTGAGACACTTCTGGTTGAGAGGAGCTTTGATATGGTTATCCCAAATCATGGAGGGTCTGGAAAGATTGGTAGGGAAAAACAGTTCCCACTGATCGAAGACAAGGATTTAATTGTCAGAAAAAGCAATGAAGACATGAAGAGAAACCTTTTACATGACAACCAGGAGCAGGAGTAGGCTATCTGGCCCTTCGAGTCTGCTCCACCATTCAATATGATCATGGCTGATCTTTTCACGGACTCAGCTCCACTTACGCGTCTACTCACCATAAGCCTTAATTCATTTACTGTTCAAAGAATTATCTATTTTAACTTTAAAAACATTTACGGAGGAAGCCTCAACCACTTCACTGGGCAAGGAAGTCCATAGATTCCCAACCCTCTGGGTGAAGAGGTTCCTTCTCAATTCAGTCCGAAATCTGTTCTCTCTAATCTTGAGGCTATGCCCTCTTGTCCTAGTTTCACCTGCCAGTGGAAACATCCTCTCTACTTCTATCTTATCTATTCCCTTCATAGTTTTATATGTTTCTATAAGATGCTCTCATTCTTCTAAATTCCAATGAATATAATCCCAGTCGACACAGTTTCTCCTCATAAGCTAAACCCCTCAACTCTGAATCAACCCAATGAACCTCCTCTGCACCCCCTCTAGTGTAAGAACATCCCTTCTCAAGCAAGGAGACTAAAACTGTACACAGTACTCCAGGTATGCCCTCACCAGCACCCTGTACAGCTGCAATATAACCTCTCTGCTTTGAAACCCAATCCCTTTAGCAATGAAGAACAAAATTCCATTTGCCTTCTTAATTACTTGTTGTACCTGTAGACCAACCCTCTGTGATACATGCACAAGGACACCCAGGTGCCTCTGCAAATCAGCATGCTGCAACTTTTTACCATTCAAGTAATAATCCTTTTTACGGTTACTCCTACCAAAATGGATGGCTTCACATTTGTTAACATTGTCCTCCATCTGCCAGACCTTTGCCCACTCACTTAAACTATCTATGTTCCTTTGCAAAGTTTCACAGTCCTCTGCACAGTTTGCTTTACCACTCATCTTAGTGCCATCCATTAATTTTGACACAGTACACATGGTACCCAACTTCAAATCATCGCTGTAAATTGTGGATAATTGTGGGCCAACACTGATCCCGGAGTCACACCACTAGTCACTGATTGCCAACCAGAATAGCACTCATTTATCCCCACTCTTTGCTTCCTGTTGGTTAACTAACTCTCTATCCATGCTAATTCTTTGCCCATAACGCTACGCATCTTTACCTTATGCAGCAGCCTCTTGTGCGGCACCTTGTCGAATGCCTTTTGGAAATCTAGATGCACCACATCTACTGGTGTTCATCATTCTTTGTAGAATTCCAAAAGATTAGTTAAGCGTGACCTGTCCTTCATGAATTCATGCTGCGTCTGCCCAACTGGACAATTCAGATCTGGGATGGAATGCTTGACAGAGGAAGGGAGTCAAGGTCGACTGAGGCTTTCAATGGGGTCTTTATCTGTCATGGCAATATCTGCAGAGCTACAGGAAAATAGCAGGAGATGGCACCAAGTGAATTGCTCTTTCAGTGAGCTAGTGCAGACACAATGGGCAAAATGGTGTTCTTCCATATTGGTGGGCGGTAAGAATGCTCAATCTGAAAAGAACAGGAGGCAAGTTTAACCGGTAATAAAGTCAGATGTGTACAATATGACATTGGCATGAGACAATCTAGGAATATTCCAAGGGAAAAACAAGCTTCCAGTTGAATATCAAGGATTTATGGATGAACAGTTAGATAAGATGGAAAATAAAAACTTAAGATGAGATTTAGATTTGCAGCAGAATGGAGAAGGAGGGGAAAATGTCACTGACAAAGAGAAAGATTACATCAACACAAATGAGTAAAAAAGTTGAGGATTTTATAAATTGCTAATGTTCACGAGGTCTGCTCCAAGCAAAGATGTTTTACAGATACAATGATTGGTCAGAATTGGAGGAGTTTATTGGAGGATCACAGGGCCTTGTAGCATCATGGTGGGGATTCTGGAATCAGAGAGACAATCCTCAGGATCTCAGGCAAAATGGCTTGGGATCAGGGAGGATTGATGAGAGAGGTCTGATGAAACAGAACTATTGTGGGATGTTTAGAATATCAAGTGATGCTAATACTGTGAGAAAAAGCTGGAAACATGATATAGGCTGGCAAGGAGGAGATGGGATATCAGGGATTCTGGAACCCAGCTGGACTGGAAATGGTTTTGGCAGCACTGGTTGACGCTGAATTTGAATCTGTTTTGGGAGGAGCTGGGAGAATGGGGGCCAAACATTTGTGGTCCTCTCATCAGGCACAGAATCCCCTTCTACAGTCAAACCATCAGCTTGCTTCCAAATCCCCAGTCTACCGATTCCCATCTGCAGCCAGGCACCTTACACATACTCAGCACTTCGTCAGCCATCAGTTCCTGTCATTACATGCCCTAAGATTTCCATCTTACATTCTTCCAAACAAAACAAAATTGCAACAAAAAATTCAAATTATCTTTTTCCCCGTCTGAACAATATGGATTTGTATCTTGTACAGATAAATGATATCATTCTATAATTAAAAGTATATTTTCATTGATTTTTTTTAAGAGAATTGTAAAATGTCATGGATGTTGTATGGGTTCCACACACCGCTTATAATATCACCACATGCATATCCTTACTGGATAATGGCTATGGGTGAAAAATGTACCGTTATCAGGTTTCTCGCACTAACTGTTGCACGCCTCGGGTAAAGGGAAAATGAGTAGGCTATGCTCGTTTGTTTACTCTGGATTTTGAGTTTAGCTCATGGGATGTCACATGAAAGTCGGTATCTTTATGCTTCGGATAGTTCATACTGAGTTGGTTTCCAGGAATGTTTCATATGTTTCCCATGATGACATTTATCTGCATTTTTCTTTCTCCATCGTCAGAACGATAAGACCATAAGAAAATAGGAATGGCAGGCCTCTCGAGCTGATTCGATCATTCAAAAGGATCATGGCTGATCTGATATTTTTTGCGTCGATTTTCCTACTTTGCTCCTATAAGCCTCGATTCCCCTACAGGTCAAGAATCTATCTATCTCAGCCTTATATATGCACAAGGACTCTGTCCCCACAGCTCTCTGTGGTAAGGCATTCTAAAGACTCACAACCCTCTGAGAGAAAAAGATTCCTCCTCATCTCCGTCTTGAATTGGTCCTTCTTTATTCTAACACTTATGCCCTCTGGTCCGAGACCATCCCAGGAGGGGAAACATCCTCTCAGCATTTACTCTGTCAAGCTCCTTAAGAATCTGGTATGTCTCATGACCAGGTGATTTTGTTCAAAGTTTTCCGCGGTTGCTTCAGAATTCCAACATCTGCAGGACTTTTGTTTCCGCCTTCAATCAACACAAGCCAGAGGTCCCAAATGAATGCTGTTTTGAAAGGACAAAGTCAATTTGAAGTCAAGAAGCTCAGCAATGCAACACTGATTTGACCCTTCAAATTCTTCATGTGGGTACAATAGCATAATTTAAGATGTATCTCGATAGATACATGAATGGGCAGGGAGCAGAGGGACACAGATCCGTAGAAAACAGGCAACAGGTTTAGATAGAGGATCTGGATCGGCACACGCTTGGAGGACCGAAGGGCCTGTTCCTGTGCTGTGACTTTCTTTGTTCTTTGTTCTACTCGCCTTAGTGATAATTTGAGCAGTGAATTAAAACCATCTGATGAGTTTGTGTGGATCAATGTATTTGCCCTTTCAACATTTGAATATTTTGTTCTGTTTGATAGGCTTACTAATCATCAGCAAACTTTGGCATAATCTTATTGTCAGATTTGTTGCAATACTCTTGTGTGTTGCAATAGGAAATGATATCATGGACCCAGTTGACTTCAATTCAGTAACAAGACACATAAAACTATTTGACCTTAAATCACTTGAAGGAAGAAGTGTTTCAAAATTATTTTGTCTTGCTTCAGTGGGAGATTAATTGGCATAATGAAAGTTTGGATCAGATACAATTTGTTTTCAGGTTAACAAATGAGCTAACCTCCTATATTTATTCTGAATAATTTCCCATTAATCAATAGCTTGAGCAAATAAACATCATACTAATCTACAACTGAAAAATGTGTTGCTGGAAAAGTGCAGCAGGTCAGGCAGCATCCAAGGAGCAGGAGAATCGACGTTTCAGACATAAGCCCTTCTTCAGGAAGAAGGGCTTATGCCCGAAACGTCGATTCTCCTGCTCCTTTGATGCCGCATGACCTGCTGTGCTTTTCCAGCAACACATTTTTCAGCTCTGATCTCCAGCATCTGCAGTCCTCACTTTCTCCATACTAATCTTCAAGACTTGCACAACTTTCGGAACGCTGACAACTTTTGAAAAAAACTGACAATACAAAAAACAGCTTTGGGTAGCACAGAAGTCACAAGGACTTTGACTGAAAGTGAAGTGGGATTTGAACATGTCATAAATAAAACTGCAGCCATACGTAATAATAAATCAATCAGGTGAAAGAAAACTACATAAAGATCCAGTTTCCACCTGTGGTACATTTAGAATAAGGTAAGAGAGTTATGGGTTTTGAAGGCAGAATTTCTGCAGAAAACTTACATTAATTCTAGTCATCAACAGCAACCTGCAGTAACATTGCACTTTTTAATGTAAATCTGATTAGTCGTCAATGAATTCCAGCCACATAAGAAAATGTTAAGACAGGCTTGGTCATAGAATATCTTAAATTCAAAAATATCTTAAAGGAACAGAGATCTCTCAAGACAAGGAAAGAACATGAGAAAGACCCTGGAAACAACTCTTATTACAGAAGGGCTAGTGTTGAGTAAGCTAATGGAGCTAAGGATAGATAAGTCTCCTGGCCCTGATGGAATGCATCACAGGGCAGTAAAAGAGATGGCGGGAGAAATAGCAGGTAGACTGGCAGTAATTTTCCAAAATTCACTGGACTCTGAGGCAGTCCCAGTAGATTAGAAAATAGCAAATCTTCCACCACTGTTTAAAAAGGGAAGTAGACAAAAGATGGGGAATTATATATCAGTGAGCTTAATCTCTGTAGTGGGGAAGATGCTTGAGTCTATTATCAAGGAAGAAATAGGAGCGCATCTCAAAAGAAATTATCCCATTGTACAGAGGCAGCATGGATTCATGAAGGGCAGGTCATGCTTCACAAATCTTTTGGAATTCAATGAAGATATTTGTGGGCAGCACAGTGGCACAGTGGTTAGCACTGTTGCCTCACAGCGCCAGAGACCTGGGTTCAATTCCCGCCTCAGGCGACTGACTGTGTGGAGTTTGCACATTCTCCCTGTGTCTGCGTGGGTTTCCTCCGGGTGCTCCGGTTTCCTCCCACAGTCCAAAGATGTGCAGGTCAGGTGAATTAGCCATGCTAAATTGCCCGTAGTGTTAGGTATAGGGGTAAATGTAGGGGTATGGGTGGGTTGCGCTTCGGCGGGTCGGTGTGGACTTGTTGGGCCGAAGGGCCTGTTACCACACTGTAATGTAATCTAATCATATTTCAAGCAAGGTGGATAACGGGGACCGAGTGGATGTGGTATACCTAGATTTCTAAAAGGCCTTTGACAAGATGCCGCACATGACACTGCTGCATAAGATAAGGATGCATGGTCTTAGGGGTAGAGTATTAGCATGGATAGAGGATTAGTTGACTGATAGGAAGCAAAGAGTGGGGATAAATGTGTGCTATTCTGGCTGGCAATCAGTGACTGGTGGTGTGTCTCAGGGATCAATGTTGGGACCACAATTATTTGCAATTTATACAGATGATTTGGGGTTGGGATCACATGTACGGTGTCAAAGTTTGCTGATGACACTAAGATGAGTGGCAGAGAAAAGTGTGCAGAGGACTGTGAAACTTTGCAGAGGAACATAGATACATTGAGTGAGTGGGCAAAGGTCTGGCAGATGGAATACAATGTTAGGAAATGTGAAGTCATACATTTTTGGAGGAGTAACAGTAAAATAGATTTTTACTTGAATAGTTAAAAAGTTGCAGCATGCTGCTATGCAGAGGGACCTGGGTGTCCTTGTGCATGAATCACTGAAGGTTGATCTACAGGTACAACAAGTAATTAGGAAGGCAAATGGAATTTTATCCTTCATTGCTAAAGTTTAAAAGCAGAGAAGTAATGTTACAGCTGTACAAGGTGCTGGTGAGGCCACACCTGGAGTACTGTGTGCAGATTTGGTCTCCTTACTTAAGAAAAGAATATATTGACACTATGCAGAGGAGGTTCACTGGGTTGATTCCGGAGTTGAGGGGGTTGGCTTATGAGGAGAGACTGAGTAGACTGGGATTATCTTCATTAGAATTCAGAAGAATGAGGGGTGATCTTACAGAAACATATAAAATTATGAAGGGAATCGATAAAATAGTAGGTGAGACTAGGACATGAGGGCATGACCTCAAGGTTGGGGAAGCAGGTTTAGAACGGAACTGAGAAGGAACTTCTTCACCCAGAGGGTTGTTAATCCATGGAATTTCTTGCCCAGGGAAGTATTTGACACTACTTCAGTAATTACTTTTAAAGCTACGGTTGATACTTTTTTGAAAAATAAACGAACTAAGGGATATGGTGAAAATGTGGGTAGGTGGAACTGAGTCCACGAAAAGATTAGCTATAATCTTACTGAGTGGTGGAGCAGGCTCCAGATGGCCTACTCCTGCTCCTAGTTCTTATGTTCTTCTATCAGGCCTCGGTGTTCTTCTATCAGGCCTAGGTGTTCTTCTATCAGGCCTCAGTGTTCTTCTATCAGGCCTAGGTGTTCTTCTATCAGGCCTCGGTGTTCTTCTATCAGGCCTAGGTGTTCTTCTATCGGGCCTCGGTGTTCTTCTATCAGGCCTAGGTGTTCTTCTATCGGGCCTCGGTGTTCTTCTATCGGGCCTCGGTGTTCTTCTATCGGGCCTAGGTGTTCTTCTATCAGGCCTCGGTGTTCTTCTATCAGGCCTCGGTGTTCTTCTATCGGGCCTTGGTGTTTAGGGCTCATGGGCCTGCTCTGCCATTCAATGAGATTCTGCGTTATCTAGAAACTAACTTTATTTGCTACTTTTGTCCCAAATTCCTTTGGCTATAACTGGTTTAAAACAATTGTACTTTTAATTGACAATTGTTCAGCTATTAATTGCCACTTGGGGAGCATTCCAAATTTCTCCCATCATTTGAATGGAGCAGTGCTATTCCAATTTCACTCCTGATAGGCCTGGCTCACTTTCTTGACCATGTTTTGGACCATAGTCCTGGAGTCCATGACCAGCAAAAATAGTTTCCTTCTATCTCTGTCTCTCCTGAAAACTTTGATCAAATCACTCAATGACTCATTTTTTTAACCTATCCATCCAATTTAAAATTTGGAGACCAAGAGCTATTTGAGTGAATTTATACTGCACTCCCTCGAAGGTCAATTTGAGAGTTTTGAGTCTGGATGCCTAAAGGCACAGGCATAAGTGGTGACATGAAGGAACTCAGGGATTGGTAATAGAGCAGAGTTTGAAAAGTGCAAGCCAGATTTTAAGTCAAAACTATCTCACTATCATATTTGTTTCTATTCTAGGTACCAGGGAAGACTAGTTAACTGGACTAGGAAGAGACTGACTCCAGTTATTGTTTTACGTTTTATTTATTTTCAAGCCAATTCAGCCAGGGTAAGGTTGATTCAATGGAATCGAAAGAAAATCCAAGAACTAAAATCTGATTAGTGTCAGGACTCAAATATTGATCTGACATTTTCCTCTAACAGATCCTCATCATCCCATTGTGTGTTCCAAACATTCCAAGACTCTTTAGCCCCTGAGGATGTGTTTAAATAGTGACTATTGACACCGTTGACAGGCACCTCACATTCTTTCAAGGGTTTTTTTTTAAACATATCTATTAACTCTTTTAAAATGAAGTGAATTAACAAAACCCACCTCTTTAAATAGCAGACAACTGGATGTCAAAAAAATGTGATTTCCTTTAATCAGAAATTTAAAACTGGACATGAGAAAGATAAATTCAAATACATATGTGGTTTGCAGAAATGGCAGTGCCTAGTCTTTGTGGGCTGTCTGACTACTGTCTGCATGGAGATTGTGATCTATTTTTATCATATTTCCATGTAAGTGATGACTACTCTGTTGAAGGAATTATGTCTGTTTCGCTGGGTCCTAACAACAGAATCAAAAGGTGTGGTACTGGAAAAGCACAGCCAGTCAGGCAGCATCCAAGGAGCAGGAGAGTCAATGCTTCGAGCATAAGCTCTTCATCATTCCTGACGAAGAGCTTATGCTCGAAACATCAACTCTTCTGCTCCTCGGAAGCTGCCTGACCAGCTATGTTTTTCCAGCAACACCCTGTTCGACTCTGATCTCCAGCATCTGCAGTCCTCTCTCTCTCTCCTAACAACAGAACCTCAACTTTGTGCATTTAAAGATAAGACCATAAGGCACAGGAGCAGAAATTAGGCCATTCAGCCCATTGAGTCTGCTCCGCCATTCAATCATGGCTGATAGGTTTTTCAACCCCATTCTCCCCCTTTCTTCCTATAACCTTTGATCCCCTTGACAATCAAGAACCTATCTGTCTCAATCTTAAACATACTCAATGATCTGGCTTCTTCAGCCCTCTGTGGCAATGAATTCCATGGATTCACTGCTCTCCGGCTAAATAAGTTTCTCCTTACCTCTGTTCTAAAGGGTCTTCCCTTTAGTCTAAGGCTATGCCCTCAAGTCCTTATCTCTCCCACCAATGGAACATCTTCCCAACATTCACTCTGTCCAGGCTGTTCAGTATTCTGTAAGTTTCCCTGTCAGATCCTTCATCCTTATAAACATCATCAAATCTAGTCCAAGATGCCTCAGATGTTTCTTGTATGCTAAGACCTTCATTTCTGGAATCATTCTCATGAACCTCGTCTGGACCCGCTCCAGGGCCAGTACACCCTTCCTGAGGTAGGAGGCCCAAACATTGCTCAATACTTGAAAAGTGGTCTCACCAGAGCCTTATAAAGACTCAGAAGTACACCCCTGCTGTTATATTCTAGTCCTCTCAAGATGAATGACAAAATTGTATTTGTCTTCCGAACTAATGACTCAACCTGCAAGTTTGCCATAAGGGCATCCTGGACCCGAACTTCCAAGCCCCTTTGTACTCCAGATTGGTATGATGTGAAAGGTATCGAACATGAACTGGTTTTCTCAGTCCTGCAAGAATTGATTAATTGATTGATTGACTGATTGGATTATCAATGCCACATGTACCCAGATGCAGTGAAAAGTGTTGTTTTGCATGCTACACAGGCAGAACTCGTATCTTAAAAATGGTCAACTCCAACTCAACATGACCCTCTCTTGCCTCTCCTGGGAGTTCAGTGACCAGAATGCGCCAGAAATCAATCCTTCCAGTCACTCCAGCAGAAGTTATCCTTACCTCTAGATGCAACAACTGGTCCCAAAGGAGGGTCACCCTTGACTGAAGCCAAAAGCATCCCAAAAGGTACCCGTGAGGCAAACAAAAGCATTTGCAAATTAGCAGCTTCATTTATGCATTAACACAGAGAAACATTCAAGAAGCTTTAAAGAGGCATGAGGAGGAAACGGTTAGGAAGGCTTAAGGAGGGTTTAAGGAGAGAGCTCTTTCTGTTTCAAGCAGCAGAAAGGAAGCAGTGGAGCCTGAGGAGTCTAGAAAGACAATTCCGAAAGTGCGGGGCTGAGAACTCCAAAGGTGAGATCTAAAAAGGATGATGCACTAGAGGTTTGGATGGCATGAAAGCCTGAGAAGGTTGCTATGTGATGATGAGTATGACAGTTATGAATCATGCTAGCACCTTATAGTGAGTGTGCACAATGAGTATTTTTAGACATGAAAGCCACTCGGGTCATGCGAAAGTTTGCTTATCTGGGGAGGTTGCAGTGTACCAGTACCTTTCGGGAGCATGTAGACTGTGATGTGGTTTGAAGAGAGAAAAAAGAAATTGGTGCCTCTTATTTTTTTTCAGACAGCAAAATGTTTGCATACAAGCGTTGAATATTTCTTAAAAACGTGCTTGCGATCCTCCTCGACCAACAGACACCGGGTTTGTGATTGGGTGACAAACGGGCCGCAGCTCTGCAAGCAGCTTTTTTGTGGGCATTTTCTTCTTCATCACTGCAAACGATCATGTGCTCCCTTTGCAGATTCCACCTGCTGCATCTGGCTCATTACATAAAGGTTTGCTTGTGAAATGACTCGTCTGAGTCTGACTGAGCTTTATTTCATGCTGGATTCGACCTGGCCTACAGAAAGAGCAAATATCGCCTCAGTCTAGCTTACTGGAGACCTCCCCCAACTCTGCAACGCCCCCGCTGGGTGCTGTACTGCTCAATTGCCGGCAATGTGACACCGAGACCGATCAATGGGGAAGGTCCCGCGTTTGCCCTTTCAAAGAGCTAAATGTGAGGGGGCAGAGATGGTGCAACAACACCCCACCTGATAGACCCTGGGGTCAAGGGTGCACAATGCTCCTGCTCCTAGTGACCGCCTCCTGAATAGGTTTTCATACAAAGATTTGCAGGTTGGGGGGATTAGGCCATGCTAAATTGCCCATTGTTCCCAGGGAAGTGGATTAGCCATGGGGAAATGCAGGATTACAGAGTCAGGGGAGGCTGGGTGGTCAGGGTGGGATAGTCTTCTCTTGCTATCAGATTCTATGATTGTAAGAGTCATAGATTTCCAGAATTCTCCTTTCTGCAAGCTCACAGATAATTTGAAGATTGAAATTTCTGTTAAGTAAGGGTAGCAGGGTGTAAGAAGTTAAAAATAGAGTTAGGAAATAGATCTCTCAAATAATGGCTGGCTAGAGAAGCCAAAGACCAACTTACATTAGGTTCCCTACAGTGTGGAAACAAGCCCTTCGGCCTAACAATTCCACACTGACCCTCTGAAGAGTAACCCTCCCAGACCTATTTCCCTCTAACTAATGCACCTAACATTATGGGCAATTTAGCATAGCCATATCACCTGACCTGCACCTCTTTGGACTGTGGGAGGAAACCCATGCCAACACGGGGAAAATGTGCAAACTCCACACAGACAGTCGCCCAAGGCTGGAATCGAATCTGGGCCCCTGGTGCTGTAAGGCAGCAGTGCCAACCACTGAGCCACCGTACCACCCAACATGTAGTGCCCCGAAGTATATGTACTTCAAGAGCAGGATGCACAAAATAAGATTGATTATGTTTTTGGTTCAATTCTAGTCTACTTGCTACAACAAAGATGCTGTGAAACTTGAAAGGGTTCAGAAAAACTTTAGAAGGATATGCCAGGGTTGGAGGGATTGAGCTATAGGGAGAGATGGAATAGGCTGGGGCTGTTTTCCCTGAAACATCAGAGGCTGAGAGGTGACCTGAAATAGAGGTTTTTAAATCATGAGTGACATGGATAAGATGAGCAGTCAAAGTCTTTTCCTTAGTGTGGGGGTGCCCAAGTTGAGAGGGCATAGATTTAAGGTGAGAGGGGAAAGATTTAAAAGGGACCTAAGGGGCAACTTTTTCACACAGAGGGTGGTGAGTGTATGGAATGAGCTGCCAGAGGAAGTGGTGGAGGCTGGTACAATTGCTGTATTTAAAAGGTGTTAGAGTCATAGAGCTGTACAGAGTGGAAACAGACCCTTCAGTCCAACTTGACCATGCCAACCAGATATCCCAAAGTGATCTAGAACTATTTATCAGCATTTAGCACATAGCTCTTGAAACCCTTCTTACTCATATACAAATCCATTGCCTTTTAAATGGTGTAATTGCACCAGCCTCCACAGGCTCCACAGGCTCCTCTGGCAGCTCATTCCAGACATGCACTACCCTCTGTGTAAAAACATTGCCAGTCAGGACCCTTTTAAATCTTTCCCATCTCACCTTAAACCTAGTTTTGGACTCCCTTGGAAAAAGACTTTGGCTCTTCACCTTATCCATGCTTCTCCTGATTTTATAAACCTCTATAGGTCACCCCTCAGCCTCTGATGTCTCAGGCAAAAAGCCCCAGCCTACTTAGCCTCTTTCAATAGCTCAAAACTTCCAATCCTGGACACATCCTTGTAAATATTTTCTGAATCCTTCCAAGTTTCACAGCATCCTTCCTATAGCAGTGAGACCAGAACTGAACACAGTATTCTAAAAGTGACCTCACCGATGTGCTGTACAGCCGCAACATGACATCCCAACTCTGATACCCAATGCACTGACCAATGAAGGCAAGCATGCCAAGTGCCTACTTTACCACCCCGTGTAACCGTGATTCCATTTTGAAGGAACTATCCACCTGCATGGCTCTTTATTTGGCAACACTCCCCAGGGCCCTACCATTAACTGTATAAGTCCTGCCCTAGTTTGCCAGTCCTGTCCATCCTTTAATCATGTCTCAGTGACTGCAACAATATTATCTTCTCATTTGCTGATTAATCCTCAAATCCACTTTACCAGTCAGGCTCCTTGCATTAAAATAGATCTGGATGGGTATATGAATAGGAAGGGTTTAGAGGGGTATGGGCCAAGTGCTGGCAAATGGGACCACATTAATTTAGGATATCTGGTTGGCCTGAATTAATTGGATCGAAGGGAATGTTTCCGTCCTGTACATCTGTATGATATATTTTATGAAGATGTGTCATCTAAAATATTCATTAACCACATGTATCTTTATCCTTTTGAGAATAAGATTTTTCAAAGGAAAGGACATTGACTGCAGCAGGAAAAGTGTTACGTTTGCGAAGTAGACAAACTGTTTGATTGGCGCCATCGAGGCTTCAACACCATCAGAGTGAGGTCCCAGTTTTTCCATGTAAAAGGTATCTGCTTGAGCCCAGACGGTAAGAGAGAACTTACCATAATGAAAAGCTCGTGTCAAAGTTTGGGAGCGGAAAATTCACTGGAAGATTGCATCACAGCAAGTGGTGGATCCTTAAAGGAAAGCTTTGAATCCATGCCACTATGTCCAGGAAAAGAGAATCAAAAGAATTGGGAAGACACACCAGTGTTAATATTTGTACAGAAAGTGACTTTGGCTGGACTTGAACAACCTGTAAAACAAGTATTTGTTTCATAATTTGCCTATTACTTGGTCAAAGTACTTTAAAGATAAAATTGCAGACTTTAATATTATTTCCAGATTTGGATACGTTAGTATTCAGGAAGGGGAGTGGGATGTTTTTGCAGTTTTGAAAGCTTTTCTTAATAACCTTGATCTGTTAAAACAGTTTTTAAAAATCTAACTCTTTATTTGTCAACTGAATGAAGCTGACTAACTTGTTTCTGATATTGAACTATAAACAGTCTAAATAATTAGTGATTTCACGTTTCCTTTAACTACAAACTCTATTTGTCATCAGCGAAGGAGTGGAACAAGGATGAGCATCAATCAGCTCCTTTGATCCTGATTGGAACTACTCTTATGGTTGAATATGTTTCAATAATGTGCAGTCTATAACAAACCAGACAGTGGTCCACTTCCACTGCAGTATGTCAAACCGTACTCAGCATCCATGAGTAACCTCAAGAAAATTCCAGGTGAGGGAGAAAAGTCTGCAGCAAGCCACAAGAATGCAGACCGGGTTAGGATGGCAGTTACTTTTCCTAAAGGACATTAGTGGATCAGATCATTTTTTTTCCCCAACAATCATATTGATTGTTACTATCTCTCATCATTCGTTGCAAACTTCTCATTATTAGTATCTTCTTAGTTCCCATGCTTAATTCCTATCTGATTGATTATTCACTCATCTCATTTAACTCGACCTACTCTTGGGATATAAAGCAGGGAAGGTGACGAAGGTGTGAGTGGGGGAGCACTTTGGGGCCAGTGACCATAAGTCTATTAGTTTTCAAACAGTGATGGAATAGGATAGACCGGATCTAAAAGTTGAAGTTCTAAATTGGAGGAAGGCCAATTTTGATGGTATTAGGCAAGAACTTTCAAAATTTGATTGGAGGCAGATGTTCGCAGGTAAAAGGACAGCTGGAAAATGGGAAGCCTTCAGAAATGAGATAACAAGAATCCAGAGAAAGTATATTCCTATTGGTGTGAAAGGAAAGCCTGGTAGGTGTTGGGAATGCTGGATAATGAGAGAAATTGAGGTTTTGGTTAAGAAAGAGAAGGGAGCATATGTCAGGTATAGACAGGAGAGATCAAGTGAATCCTTAGAAAAGTATAAATGTAGTAGGAGTATACGTAAGAGGGAAATCAGGAGGGCAAAAGGGGGAAATGAGATAGCTTTGGCACATAGGGTTATGGAGAATCCAAAGGGTCTTTACAAATACATTAAGGACAAAAAGGTAACTAGGGAGAAAATAGAGCCCCTCAAAGATCAGCAAGGCATCCCATATGTGGAACACAGGAGATGGGGAAGGTACTAAATGAGTATTTTGCATCAGTGTTTACTATGGAGAAGGACATGGAAGATATATAATGTGGGGAAATAGACGTGACATCTTGAAAAATGTCCATATTACAGAGGAGGAGGTGCCTGGATGTCTTGAAATGCATAAAGGTGAATAAGTCCCCAGGACCTGATCAGGTATACCCTAGAACTCTGTGAGAAGCTAGAGACGTGAATACTGGGCCTCTTGCTGAGATGTTTGTATCATCGATAGTCACACGTAAGGTGCCGGAAGACTGGAGATTGGCTAACGTGGTGCCACTGTTTAAGAAGGGTGGTAAGGACAAGCCAGGGAACTGTAGACCGGTGAGCCTGATGTCGTTGGGGGGCAGGTTGTTGGAAGGAATCCTGAGAGACAGGATGTACATGTATTTGAAAAGGCAAGGATGGATTAGGGATAGTCAACATGGCTTTGTGCATGGGAAATCATATCTCACGAACTTGATTGAGTCTTTTGAAGAAGTAACAAAGAGGATTGATGAGAGCAGAGCAGTGGAAGTTCTCAATATGCACTTCAGTAAGGCATTCAACAAGGTTCCTCAGGAGAGACTGGTCACCAAGATTAGATCTCTTGGACAACAGGGAGAACTAGCCATTTGGATACAGAACTGGCTCAAAGGTAAAAGACAGAGGGTGGTGGTGGAGGTTGAATTTCAGACTGGAGGCCTGTGACCAGTGGAGTGCCACAAGGATCGGTGCTGGGACCACTACTTTTCGTCATTTATAGAACATAGAACATGGAACATAGAACAATACAGCACAGAACAGGCCCTTCGGCCCACGATGTTGTGCTGAATATTTGTTCTAGCTTAAGCACCCATCCATGTACCTATCCAATTGCCGCTTAAAGGTCACCAATGATTCTGACTCTACCATTCCCACAGGCAGCGCATTCCATGCCCCCACCACTCTCTGGGTAAAGAACCTACACCTGACATCCCCCCTATATCTTCCACACTTCACCTTAACTTTATGTCCCCTTGTAACACTCTGTTGTCCCGGGGAAAAAATCTCTGACTGTCTACTCTATCTATTCCACTGATCATCTTATAAACCTCTATCAAGTCACCCCTCATCCTTCGCCGTTCCAATAAGAAAAGGCTTAGCACTATCAACCTATCCTCGTACAACCTATTCTCCATTCCAGGCAACATCCTGGTAAATCTTCTCTGCACCATCTCCAAAGCTTCCACATCTTTCCTAAAATGAGGCAACCAGAACTGCACACAGTACTCCAAATGTGGCCTTACCAAGGTCCTGTACAGCTGCAACATCACCTCACGACTCTTGAATTCAATTCCTCTGCTAATGAACGCTAATACAACATAGGCCTTCTTACAAGCTCTATCCACCTGAGTGGCAACTTTCAAAGATCTATGAACATAGACCCCAAGATCGCTCTGTTCCTCCACCTTACTAAGAACCCTACTGTTAACCCTGTATTCCGCATTCTTATTTGGCCTTCCAAAGTGGACAACCTCACACTTGACAGGGTTGACCTCCATCTGCCACTCCTCAGCCCAGCTCTGCATCATATCTAAGTCTCTTTGCAGCCGACAACAGCTCTCCTCACTATCCACAACTCCACCAATCTTCGTATCGTCTGCAAATTTACTAACCCACCCTTCGACTCCCTCTTCCAAGTCATTAATAAAAATTACAAACAGCAGAGGACCCAGAACTGATCCCTGTGGAACTCCACTTGTAACTGAGCTCCAGGCTGAATATGTACCATCTACCACCACTCTCTGACTTCGATCAGTTAGCTAGTTCTCTATCCAACTGGCCAAACTTCCCACTATCCCATGCCCCCTGACTTTCCGCATAAGCCTACCATGGGGAACCTTATCAAATGCCTTACTAAAATCCATGTACACTATATCCACTGCTCTACCCTCATCCACATGCTTGGTCACCTCCTCAAAGAATTCAATAAGACTTGTAAGGCAAGACTTACCACTCACAAATCCGTGCTGGCTGTCCCCAATCAAGCAGTGTCTTTCCAGATAGTCATAAATCCTATCCCTCAATACCCTTTCCATTACTTTTCCTACCACTGAAGTAAGACTAACTGGCCTATAATTCCCAGGGTTATCCCTATTCCCTTTTTTGAACAGGGGCACAATACTTGCCACTCTCCAGTCCCCTGGCACCACCCCCATTGACAGTGAAAATGAAAAGATCATTGCCAACGGTTCTGCAATTTCCTCTCTTGCTTCCCACATAATCCTAGGATATATCCCGTCAGGCCCGGGAGACTTGTCTATCCTCAAGTTTTTCAAAATGCCCAAC
>NC_057720.1:78019784-78030042 GCF_004010195.1 Chiloscyllium plagiosum | reverse complement strand
CAACAACCCAGAGATGACGACTCTGTCTGTCCTAGCTTTTAGCTTCCAGCCTAACTCCCTGAGCTCCTGAATGACCTCCCCACCCCTCTTCCTACCTATGTCGTTGGTGCCAATGTGCACCACGACTTCTGGCTGCACACCCTCCCCCTTAAGGATTCTGAAGACACGGTCCAAGACGTCTCGGACCCTGGCACCCGGGAGGCAACAAACCATCCGAGAGTCTCACCCATGTCCACAGAACCGCCTGTCTGTCCCTCTAACTATAGAGTCTCCTATAACTAGTGCTCTCCTCCTCTCCCCCTTTCCCTTGGGCAGCACGGTGGCACAGTGGTTAGCATTGCTGCCTCACAGCGCCAGAGACCCGGGTTCAATTCCCGCCTCAGGCGACTGACTGTGTGGAGTTTGCACGTTCTCCCCGTGTCTGCGTGGGTTTCCTCCGGGTGCTCCGGTTTCCTCCCACAGTCCAAAGATGTGCAGGTTAGGTGAATTGGCCATGCTAAATTGCCCGCAGTGTTAGGTAAGGGGTAAATGTAGGGGTATGGGTGGGTTCCGCTTCGGCGGGTCGGTGTGGACTTGTTGGGCCGAAGGGCCTGTTTCCACACTGTAATGTAATCTAATCTAATCTAACCTAATCTAATCTTCTGGGCCTCCGAGCCGGACTTTGTGCCAGAGACCCAGTCACTGCAGAATTTATAGAAATGATTTGGATATTAACATAGGAGATATAGTTAGTAAGTTTGCAGATGACACAAAAATTGGAGGTATAGTGGACAGCGAAGTAGGTTATCTCAGATTACAATGGGATCTTGATCAGATGGGCCAATGGGCTGAGAAGTGGCAGATGGAGTTTAATCTAGATGAATGTGAGGTACTGCATTTTGGGAAAGCAAATCTCAGCAGGACTTATGCACTTAATGGTAAGGTCCTAGGGAGTGTTGCGGAACAAAGAGACCTTTGAAATGCAGGTTCATAGTTCCTTGAAAGTGGAGTCGCAGGTAGAGAGGATAGTGAAGAAGGTATTTGGTATAGAGTCATAGAGTCATAGAGGTGTACAGCATGGAAACAGACCTTCGATCCAACCCGTCCATGCCGACCAGTTATCCCAACCCAATCTAGTCCCACCTGCCAGCACCCGACCCACATCCCTCCAAACCCTTCCTATTCATATACCCATTCAGATGCCTTTTAAATGTTGCAATTGTGACAGCCTCCACCACTTCCTCTGGCAGCTCATTCCATATGCGTACCACCCTCCATGTGAAAAAGTTACCCCTTAGGTCTCTTTTATATCTTTCCCCTCTCACCATAAACCTATGCCCTCTAGTTCTGGATTCCCTGACCTGAGGGAAAAGGCTTTGCCTTTTTACCCTATCCATACCCCTCATAATTTTGTAAACCTCTATAAGGCCATCCCTCAGCCTCTGACGCTCCAGGGAAAACAGCCCCAGCCTGTTCAGCCTCTCCCTATATCTCAAATCCTCCAACCCTGGCAACATCCTTGTCAATCTTTTCTGAATCCTTTCGTGTTTCACAACATCTTTCCGATAGGAAGGAGATCAGAATTGCACACAATATTCCAACAGTGGCCTAACCAATGTCCTGTACAGCCGCAATATGACCTCCCAACTCCTGTACTCAATACTTTGACCGATAAAGGAAAGCATACCAACTGCCTTCTTCACTATCCTATCTACCTGCGACTCCACTTTCAAGGAGCTATGAACCGGCACTCCAAGGTCTCTTTTACCCATTTTCCAGCTGTCCCTTTACCTGCGAACATCTGCCCCTAATCTGCTTTCGAAAGTTCTTGCCTAATACCGTCAAAATTGGCCTTTCTTCAATTTAGAACTTCAACTTTTAGATCTGGTCTATCCTTTTCCATCACCATTTTAAATCTAATAGAATTATGGTCACTGGCCCCAAAGTGCTCCCCCACTGACACCTTAGTCACCTGCCCTGCCTTATTTCCCAAGAGTAGGTCAAGTTTTGCACCTTCTCCAGTAGTTACATCCACATACTGAAACAGAAAATTTTCTTGTACACACTTAACAAATTCCTCTCCATCTAAACCCTTAACACTATGGCAGTCCCAGTCTTGGAAAGTTAAAATCCCCTATCATTACCACCCTATTATTCTAAGAGATAACTGAGGTCTCCTTACAAATGTTTTTCTCAATTTCTGACTATTAGGGGGTCTATAATAGAATTCCAACAAGATGATCAACCCTTTCTTATTTCTCAGTTCAACCCAAATAACTTCCCTCGATGTATTTCCGGGAATATCCTCCCTCAGCACAGCTGTAATGCTATCCTTTACCAAAAACGCCACTCCCCCTCCTCTCTTGCCTCCCTTTCTATCCTTCCTGTAGCATTTGTATCCTGGAACATTAAGCTGCCAGTCCTGCCCATCCCTGAGCCATGTTTCTGTAATTGTTATGATATCCCAGTCCCATGTTCCTAACCATGCCCTGAATTCATCTTCCTTCCCTGTTAGGCCCCTTGCATTGAAATAAACGCAGTTTAATTTATTAGTCCTACCTTGTCCCTGTCTGCCCTGACTGTTCCCAACTGTACCAGTCTTAGATTGATCTCTTTCCTCACTATCTCCCCGGAGCATTGAGTATAGGAGTTGGGAGGTCATGTTGCGGCTGTACAGGACATTGGTTAGGCCACTTTTGGAATATTACATGCAATTCTAGTCTCCTTCCTATCGGAAGGATGTTGTGAAACTTGAAAGTGTTCAGGAAAGATTTACAAGGATGTTGCCAGGGTTGGAAGATTTGAGCTATATTCTGGATTAGTGGTGCTGGAAAAGCACAGCAGTTCAGGCAGCATCCGAGGAGCAGGAAAATCTACGTTTCGGGCAAAAGTCCTTCATCAGGAATACAGGCAGAGAGCCTGAAGGGTGGAGAGATAAGTGAGAGGAGGGTGGGGGTGAGGAAACTGTTGAAGACCACATTGATGCCCTGGGGTTGAAGTTTTCCGAGGCGGAAGATGAGGCGTTCTTCCTCCAGGCGTCGGGTGGTGAGGGAGCGAGGAAGCAAATGTGGCTGTGGTAGCAAGTCTGTTTCAGGCTATTGTTGAAGAGCTTCAGGGCAGAGGAAATGACCTGTGAGTTGCAGTGGGAGAGGGACTCCCTGAGATTCTTGTAGAGAGAGGAGGAAAACTTCTTCAAGGCAGGCATCCTTGCAAGAGGATTCCCAGTAGGGTTAAAATCAACTAGGTAAAAACAATGACTGCAGATGCTGGAAACCAGATTCTGGATTAGTGGTGCTGGAAAAGCACAGTAGTTCAGGCAGCATCCGAAGAGCAGGAAGGAAACAAATGTGGCTATGGTAGGGAGTCTGTTTCCGGACATGGTTGAAGAGCTTCAGAGCAGAGGAAATGACCTGGGAGTTGCAGTGGGAGAGGGATTCCCTGAGATTCTTGGAGAGAGAGGAGGAAAACTTCTTCAAGGCAGGCATCCTTGCAAGAGGATTCGCAGTAGATTTGAGCTATAGGGTGAGGCTGAATAGGCTGGGGCTGTTTTCCCTGGAGCATCGGAGGCTAAAGGGTAACCTTATAGAGGTTTATAAAATCATGAGGGACATAGATAGGGTAAATGGACAAGGTATTTTCCTTGGTGTGAGATACTCCAGAAGTAGAGGGCATAGGTTTAGGATGAGAGGGCAAAGATATAAAAGGGACGTAAGGGGACATTTTTCACACAGGATGGTGCGTGTATGGAATGAGCTGCCAGAGGAAGTAGTAGAGGCTGGTACAAGTACAACATTTAAAAGACATCTGGATGAGTATATGAATAGGAAGGATTTAGAGGGATATGGGCCAAGTGCTGGCAAACGGGACTAGATTAGATTAGGATATCTGGTTGACGTGGAGAGTTGGACCAAAGCATCTGTTTCCCTGCTGTATACCTCTATGAATCTATAACTCTGTGACATCCTTAATTCTGGAATCTTTCCTTAATTTTCAAATGGGCTCATTGTTGTGCACAATAGAATGGAATCATCCATTTGGCATCCTCACACACACCCAGCAGCAAGAGCAGATTCTCAAAGAGTTCAGCTACTGTGTTATTGAATGACAGAGCAGGTTCGAGGGGCTGAATGGGCTACTTATGCTCCTACGTAATACATTTGTGCATTTTTATGAACTATCATGATTAAACATTTCCTTCCTAAAGTATGGGATGAGCACTAACTCAGACAATGGAGAAATCTCCCCACTCCCTTTCAAAACATTGCCATGGACTCTTGTACATCCACCAAGAAGGCAGACTGTGTGTCAGTTTAATATTGTCTGAATGATGGCCCTCTGACAGTGTAGCATTCACTCAGTATTGAACCAGACTGTCAGCCTAGATCTTGGGTTCAAGTCCAGTGTGAGACTTGAATCTGCAACCTTTGGACTCTTAGGTGACAGTGCAATCCACTGGCTCATGGCTGACATAAAGAGGTGGGACCCTCTAATGAGCTTCATTAGAATCCTTTGGTTGTATCGCTTGCAGCTTTAGAAGCAAATATAGTCATAGAGATGTACAACACAGAACAGACCCTTCGGTCCATCTCGTCCATGCCGACCAGATATCTTAACCCAATCTAGTCCCATTTGCCAGCACTTGGCCCATATCCACCTAAATCCTTCCTATCCATATACCCATCCAAATGAGTTTTAAATGTTGCAATTGTACCAGCCTCCACCACTTCCTCTGGCAAGTTTCAGGCTATTGTTGAAGAGCTTCAGGGCAGAGGAAATGACCTGTGAGTTGCAGTGGGAGAGGCTTCCTCTGGCAACTCATTCCATACACACACCAGCCTCTGCATGAAAACGTTGCCTCTTAGGTCCCTTTTATAACTTTCCCCTCTCACCCTAGACCTATGCCCTCTAGTTCTGGACTCCACGACCCCAGGGAAAAGACTTTGCCTATTTACCCTATCCATGCCCCTCCTGATTTTATAAACCTCTCTAAGGTCACTCCTCAGCCTCCGATGTTCCAGGGAAAACAGCCCCAGCCTGCTCAGCCTCATCCTATAGTTCAAACCCTCCAACCCTGGCAACATCCTTGTAAATCTATTCTGAACCTTTTCAAGTTTCACAACATCTTTCTGATGGGAAGGAGACCAGAATTTCACGCAATATTCCAAAAGTGGCCTAACCAATGACCTGTACAACCGCAACATAACCTCCCAACTCCTGTACTCAATGCTCTGACCAATAAAGGCAAGCATACCACATGCCTTCTTCACAATCCCGTTTACCTGTGACTCCACTTTAAAGGAACTGAGACCCTGCACTCCAAGGTCTCTTTGTTCAGCAACACTCCCCAGGACCTTACCATTAAGTGTATATGTCCTGCCCTGCCTTGCCTTCCAATGTTGGCCGATGAGCCTCATTATTTTAGAATTCTGCGACCGGGGGTTCCCTCTACTGAGTTAAAGATACAGTCGGAGTAAACACAAAGGTCCCAGACTGGAGGCACAGCTGTGCTGCTTGCAGCTGGTCTCAGTTTGAGTGCTTGTGCAGATGCTGCCTCTTGCATCTGTGCCTAGTCTAAGCCAGGGAGAGTTACCCAGGACTGCACTCTGCACTCAGGCACGCTACGCTGTGGCATTTGCTAGAAGTGTGCCTGTGGGGTGAACCTGCGGTTGCTTAGCTGTGAGGCTTGGGTAGCTTAATAAATCGATCAGTGTTATTAAACAAATCAATCAGTACTGTTAAACCAGTAACAGCCAGTGCAAAGACTCTAGGCTTTCAGGAGAAAAGAGGACCCTTGTCTTGGATACAATTGAAAGAGGAGGGGAATTTCTGGCACACCTTCGATACCAGATTGACATTAAAGGGCACATTTACCAGGTGTCTCAGCACCACTTATCCAACAAATGTACTTTCAAGCGTGGATATGTATTAATTAGGTTCAGTGCAATGAATTATTGAATTAAAAGTTGATTGAAAGACAACTCATTTTCAAAACTGTTGGAGAAATTTGCCTAATAGGTTAGAGATCACAAAACACAGCTCAAAGTGAAATTGACAAATGGTTTATTGCAAGCCATATTGCTGGAGGAGAAAACAGACCAGCTGTCACAGAACTGACAGTCTGTACAGGTAGAACAGATTTCTCCTCCCAGAGCTGAGGATGAGACCAGTTTTATAGTAATGCTGCACAATGACACTGATTAGGAAATGGGAAACTACAATGTTTCTGGAAATGGAGTAATTTAGTTGCAAGGATGCTAATTGGAAAACAGTTTATCAGATGAATGTCCTGTTCCTTCACACAATGCAACATCCTGACAGTATCATGGTTCCAGTCATCTTCACAGGTAGGTGTTAAAGTCTCCTCTGAAGTGGTGAGGTGCTTTCATTGTCCTGTGGTGTCTCTCTGTCTGTCCTGCTCTTTGTGTAGTTTTGGTATTGCTGGGTTGTGAAACTGCCCTTAGGGCTTTGAGATATCTGTGGTGCTCTGTCATGTCCATGGGAGCTTAAAGCATATTCCATTGTCTACGTGCTGTTTGACCCAGCTTGTGAGCTGCTCAGAAATTCTGGATGTTCTGGTACAGTTTGGCCAATTTTGCTTTTGTGGGTCTATCGTGGGTTAGCAAATCTTTTCCCATAAATATGATGAATCAGAGAATCGGGTAGATTTTTATTGTGCTGGAAATGTTAATTGGCCAACTGGTTTTTGCTCACTATAAGTCTCCACTTCTCTTTGCTCCCATAGCATATCATTCCGCTCCCTTCATCCTCATGCTAAGCTACCTTCCCTTAAATGCATCCATGCAATTCACCTCAACTACTTCTTGTGGTAGTGAGTACCACATTCTAACCACTCTCCAGATAAAGAGGTTTTCCCTGAATTCCCAACTGGATTCATTGGCGAGCATCATAAATTGATGATCTCCCTGCAAGAGTGGAAACAACTCACTGTCTATCTTATTAAAAACTTTACATCAATAAATACCTCAATCAGGTCATCCCTCAGCCTTGTCTTTCTGAGAGGAAAGGGCCTTAGTGTGATTAACCATTCTAATAATCCCTTACTATTCCTGCTTCAGTGTCTCAATATCTATATACTGCTGAGACCATGGTTTAACAAGGTTTAATGCAAGTTTATTGGAACTTCTCTGCTTCTTGATGCTACCACTCTAGTGAAGAATCCGAGTTTTTTGTTGGCTTTTTTTATTAACCCTTTCATTTGCTCGGTTGGCTTCTGGAACTCATACATGTTCGTAAAGGTACGTCTCTCTGACACTTGTAGCATTTTGTAAAGTAACTTACTGGATGAGTAAACGGAGGGCGAGCACAATGACGCACATTGATGATGCGATGGCATCTCTACATTACCGGCTGCATCTGCCGCTAAACCACAGCATGATTAAAATGGTAAATGTCAAAAATCTAAAATGAAAGCACAATGTGCTGGAAATAAGCCTAAGGTCCAGCAGCATCTGGAAAGTGAAAATGTAAGTTCACATTTCAGGTGCAACCCTACTGCATTGGAACAGGAAGCTGAGCAATAAGTGAGCTCATTTGTGGGCAGTGGAAGGAAGTGGCCAGTAAATACTTGAAGGAAGTAAATACCCAGAAAGAAAAACCAATGAAATTGGCAAATGGGACACACTGGTCTGATTCTTCTTGTGTATTTTCCAAACCAAGGTCAAGTATGGCTGATACATTCATTTCCAAGTATTGCCACCATTTTTGTCTGTTAAACAAGCTTTTTGCATTGAGACATTGTGGGAAAAAAGCAACCATGGGGTGAATTATAGTGCCCACACTGGCATGCTGGGCTGAATAGCCTCCTTGTGTGTTGCATTTGTTTTTACAAAAGGATGTGTCAGATATGCTGACTACTGCCTTGCAATTGGAGTCAGCTGGTGCATTAACCTCTGAGCACATTGCTCCACAAGTTGGAAACAGATGAGAAAGTGTTGGTTGACTGATAAAACAACCCTCACAGCAAAACCATGAGAAGACATTTGGAAGATAATTCAGTCAGTGGAAGTATACAGAAGAAAACACAGTCTCCCTGGCAGCACCATTCATATTGAGGGCTGTGTGAGAGTTGAGCTTTCATTATTTAATTCTCCGAAATTAGTCCAATGCCAAATCCCAGAGTTTCCTGGCAGTGCAATTCCTGATGAAGAGCTTCTGCCCGAAACGTCAACTCTCCTGCTCTTCGGATGCTGCCTGACCAGCTGTGCTTTCCCAGCACCACACTCTCGACTCTGATCTCCAGCATCTGCAGTCCTCACTTTCTCCCAATGCACCGAATCCGACCTCCCATGTCATTCCATTGGGATCTGAACGTTTTCATGTGTGAGGGCGCACAAGCCTCAGTTGGCGATGGAGAGTCGTGAGACTCCTGCTTCTGGCCAGCTCTCTAGTCATGTTAGTGGCAGGCTGCGTCTCTTCAAATAGTTGGAAGGCCAATCAGAAAGGAGATGAGAGACCACACTGAGATACTGAAAACATAACGTCATGGAAGAGAGGGAGTGCCATCTGATATTATTGCTTCTCAGAAGCTGTGGGCATTGGGAGTACTGACAATGGTAGCATTAACAGCTCAGAGTCAGACCAGCGACTGGAGTACAAAACCCCATCTGACAAATCAGCAATCCTGAGGGAGTGCCGTACTGTCACCAGGCCTGTCCTCGGGAGAGGCTCTTCACGTCTAGACTGATCACCAACCACAGTCTATTCACAGAATTATAGAATCCCTATAGTGTGGAAGCAGACCATTTGGCCCATCGAGTCCGCACCTACCCTCCAAAGCGTATCCAACCCAGACCCCACATGCTATCTCTGCATTTCCCCATGGCTAACCCACCTAGCCTACACATCCTTGGACACTATAGAGCAATTTAGCACAGCCAATCTACTTAACCTGCACACCTTTAGACTGTGGGAGGAAATCAGCACACCCAGAGGAAACCCAGGAGGTCATGCAAACTCCACATAGACAGTCACCTGAGGCTGGGATCGAACCCGGGTCCCTGGTATTGTGAAGCAGCAGTGCTAACCACGAAGCAACCGTGCTGCTCAATTTTAGTAACAAATTCTAGCTCTTGATCCATGGCTTGGGTGAGGTCTGAACTGAAACCAAGTCTGTCATCTAAGCTAGAGAGGAAAATATGTTCTCAACAGGAAATGTATGAATATATAAATATTCCAAATAATTAAATCCAAGGGGATTAAATGAAAATTAATGAAATAGAACATACCAACATTAAAGGAATTCAAAATAAAAATCTTGTGTACATTAAGGATTACATGATAAAGAGATGTTACACTTCATTTCTTTGCCTTCAGTTCCTGTGCCTGATGGGAACTGCAGGGGGTGAACAGGCATCCTTGATAGTCACATGTCCACAAAGTGGTTCCTCTTGGCAGAACTCGAGTTCAGTATTTCTGAGCTTGAGCAGTGACTGGAGTCACTCCAGGATGCTCCAGAGGAGCTGGAAATTTCCTCAAGAACATGCTCCAGGAAGTTCTTAACCTGCACAGAGTTGAGGAGCGGAGTAAGCAACGTGTGGGAATCCAGCAAGCCAGGAAGGTGCAAACAGTGCAGGAATTCACCACGAGCGTGGGCCTCTCCAAACTGTTTTCAGGCTGAAAGTTGGCTGAGGGGGGGGGGTGGTGCATGGTCATCAAATGGAGATTTTTTTCACTCCTGCCTGACCTAATGTACCCCTGTCTGACCTGATGTTTCCCTGTCTGACCTGATGCTCCACTACTTGAACTGATGCTCCCCTACAAAAAACCCACAATTGCAGAGG
This sequence comes from Chiloscyllium plagiosum, assembly GCF_004010195.1. NCBI lineage: Eukaryota > Metazoa > Chordata > Chondrichthyes > Orectolobiformes > Hemiscylliidae > Chiloscyllium > Chiloscyllium plagiosum. The sequence goes on along the minus strand of NC_057720.1, from coordinate 78,020,263 downwards.
CTTTGATATTAAGAGGCCATTAAATGGATAAGTATGTAATGATTGCAGACAATCCAGGGACAGTAATTGTCAATAAAACAAAACCTGTTGCAAAAGATTTACAAGGATGTTGCCAGGGTTGGAGGATTTGAGCAATAGAGAGAGGTTGAATAGGCTGGAGTTGTTTTCCCTGGAGTGTCGGAGGCTGAGGGGTGGTCTTATAAAGGTTTATAAAATCATGAGGGACGTGGATAGGATAAATAGACAAGGTCTTTTCCCTGGAGTGGGGGAGTCCTGAACTAGAAGCGTAGGTTTTGGGTGAGAAGGGGAAAGATATAAAAGAAACCTAAGGGGCAACTTTTTCACGTAGAGGGTGGTATATGTATGGAATGAGCTGCCAGAGAAGTGGTGGAGGCTGGTACAATTCCAACATTTAAAAGGCATCTGGATGGGTATATGAATAGGAAGGGTTTGGAGGGATATGGGCCGGGTGCTGGCAG
>NC_057720.1:77933516-78019750 GCF_004010195.1 Chiloscyllium plagiosum | reverse complement strand
TGTGACTATGACTCTATGTTAAGAAGGGACTTAGAAATCTTGTGACACTCTTGAGGAATGCACTTTCTGTTCACATTGAGGTGAAAAGGCAAACGCAAACTGGAAGGCATTTCATTTCATTCCTGAGCATTCCACTTGAATTGAGAATCTGTGAAATACTTTGGGGCTGTTGCCAATAGTTGGATCCTCCCCTATTTGTTTGACTCCAGGGCAATCTCTGCATGTTTACACAGGGTTGGACTTAAGATGAAGGCAGGCCAGTACCTGACTGTGGTATTTGACTGCTCGGTGATCTGCAGTGAGGAATACAACAATGGGTACTTGACTGAGAGGTCGGAATCACAGGAGCTCATAGCAAATGGTCTCTGCATCTTTATGCCAGCATGCAGCGAAAAGATTAGAATAAAGAGAGATTATTGGGAGAAAATAGTACTGCGTGTAGACTTAGACAGTAATAAGAATTTGTGAGATTACTTATCAAGATTCAATTCGGATTTATTGATTGATTGATTTGTCTCAGCACAATAGCGAGAAGAGGAGATGGTTGTTGATGATTGTAGCTCCTCAGATATTGAAGCAATCACATCTATATGTTGTAACATTGGGCCACACAAATGTCAAGCAATAAGCATCACCGATAAAACAGTATCTTCCCATGCCCCTTAAAGAATCAATGGTGTCACCATCAGCATCAACACCTGGAAGTTACCATTGAGCAAAAACTGAACTGGACCAAGGTCTTTTGGCAGAATGCCTCATTGCCAGAATTTGCCAACAAGCACCGAGACATCGCGTGGCTGGTGGTGAGAAGGGCACTACCTGGGAGATCCTTCTTGCATGCCTGGTCAATCTGCAGCACTGCAGACTGCCCTCAAAGTGGGTACAGGGGGATAGAGACTGTCACATTCTCCTTATGGAATGTGCCTGTGCAGAAGGAAATCTGGAGAGAGATGCAGTGGTTTTTTTGTCGAGGTTCACCCTGAGCAGCTCCGTGATGTGTGACTCTATGATTTACGGGCTGTTCCCCAGGAGGCACACTGAGACAAACATCAACTCGGGGAAAGGCGCTCTTTGGTCTGCCCGAAACCTGTTGGTCTTCCAGAACAAGGAGTTGACCTTGACTGAGTGTTGCAGCCTGGCACATTCCAAGGCCCAGGACTACCTGCTGAGAGAGACACTAAAGCATGGGGCAGCAGTTGCCAAGGTGCTGTGGGGAAAGACCACTGTCTAGGGTCTTTCTGATGAAGTTAAATGGGGATCTGTTCAGTTATCAGACCCTCCTGGTGCCTCAAAGTGCCATTGAGTATATTTACAACTGAGATGGATAGGTCTTGATTATCAAGGGGATCAAGGGTTATAGGGAGAAAGCAGGAGAATGGCATTAAGAAAGTTATCAGCCATGATTGAATGGCGGAGCAGACTAGATAGACTGAATGGCGTAATTTCTGTTCCTATGTCTTATAGTCTTAAATACATCTAATTATAGTCCAGTGGAAGTAAAAGATGCCTTGGTTTGTTTGGATAGGGTCAAGGTCCACTGTTTGTTTGTTTCCTTGAAATGCCACTGTACAGAACTGAACTGCATTTGTGACTATGGATATATATAAAGATATCTTTTATGAATGAAGTATATTTTTGAAAAAGAATTGAACTTGACCAGCAGCATCAATATTCTGCACATCTGTTGCTCCGACCAAAGTGGATAGCCTCACATTTTTCCATATCATACTCCATCTGCCATGATCTTGCCCATTCATTAAGCTAGTCCAAATGAACCTGCTTATTGTCCCCATAGCATCATTCCTGGTTAGCTTTGTATCATCTGCAAATTTATTGCCACACCCATTCTAATCAGGTAAAAACAATGATTGCAGATGCTGGAAACCAGATTCTGGATCAGTGGTGCTGGAAGAGCACAGCAATTCAGGCAGCATCCGGGGACAGGCAAAATCGACGTTTCGGGCAAAAGCCCTTCATCAGGAATAAAGGCAGAGAGCCTGAAGCGTGGAGAGATAAGCTAGAGGAGGGTGGGGGTGGGGAGAGAGTGGCATAGAGTACAATAGGTCAGTGGGGAAGGAGATGAAGGTGATAGGTCAGGGAGGAGAGGGTGGAGTGGATAGGTGGAAAAGGAGCTGGGCAGGTCGGACAAGTCCGGACAGGTCAAGGGGGCAGTGCGGAGCTGCAAGTTTGCAACTAGGATGAGGTGGGGGAAGGGGAAATGTGGTAGCTGTTGAAGTTCAGATTGTTGCCCTGGGGTTGAAGTGTTCCGAGGCGGAAGATGAGGCGTTCTTCCTCCAGGCGTCTGGTGGTGTGGGAGCGGTGGTGAAGGAGGCCCAGGACCTCCATGTCCTCGGCAGAGTGGGAGGGGGAGGTGAAATATTGGGCCACGGGGCGGTGTGGTTGATTGGTGCAGGTGTCCTGGAGATGTTCCCTAAAGCACTCTGGTAGGAGGCGCCCAGTCTCCCCAATGTAGAGGAGACCATAAATGACATTAGTGGATGTGCAGGTAAAACTTTGATGGATGTGGAAGGCTCCTTTAGGGCCTTGGATAGAGGTGAGGGAGGAGGTGTGGGCGCAGGTATTACAGTTCCTGCGGTGACAGGGGAAGGTGCCAGGATGGGAGGGTGGGTTGTAGGGGGGCGTGGACCTGACCAAGTAGTCACGGAGGAACGGTCTTTGCGGAAGGCGGAAAGGGGTGGGGAGGGAAATATATTCCTTCGCTGCTCCTTGGATGCTGCCTGAACTGCTGTGCTCTTCCAGCACCCATTCTAATCAGCCAGTTCAGAGATGTTAAAACACAACTCTGGAGCAGGTGGGCCTTCTGGTTCAGAAGTAGGGACACTACTACTGCACCAGAAGAGTCACTGGTGCCCACATCCAAAGCATTGGCATATATTGTGAGAAGTGTGACTCATTTGATTCTTGCAGTGGTCATAGCCTGCCAATGTGAGAATTACCTGTTTATTTCTATTTGGATTTCTTCTGTGAGCCAATCGTTAAACCTATAATCCATTACCCCTCATACTTTCTTTTGCTAACCAACATCCTGTGGGAGACCTAATCTAAAAGTCTGAGCATGTTTTATCCATCAAATCCCCTTTTTTCATTTTGTTACTGACATTCTCAAAAAACTCCAAGTTTACCTAACATGATTTCCCATTCATAAATCCACATCGATGATGCCCAAACAAATCATTAATATCCAAGGGTGAAGATATTTATGATTAGATTAGATTAGATTACTTACAGTGTGGAAACAGGCCCTTCAGCCCAACAAGTCCACACCAACCCGCCGAAGCGCAACTCACCCAGACCCATTCCCCTACATTTACCCCTTCACCTAACACTTCAGGCAATTTTAGCATGGCCAATTCATTTATGCGCTTTCAATCTGCAGAAAATATTCCTGAATGTATAGAATTTCAAACAATTAACACCAATCCATGGAGTATCTCTAGAGCCACCTCCTTCAACAATCTGAGAGGTAGAATATCAGATCCTAGTGACTTATGCCTTACAGTCACAATAATATCTCCAGTGTAACTTCCTTACTCATACTAATTTCCTTGACCTCCTCATCCTCTGTGGTCATTTGGACACTTTGAATGTCATCACCTGCAAAACATTGCCCAGTCACAGCCCACCCTGACCGAAAACAATGAGCTTCATCTTTATGGAGTTGGGGGAGAACTCCAGACACCTTTAAACCTCTGGGATAGGAAATGGATCCAGAAGGTGCACTCCCACTTCCAAGAATTCCTATTTTGGCAGGGCTGGGTCCCGAAGCACACATTAGGAAAACTTGACCCCGGGTGTTTAGCCCGGTGCTCTGTATAACTACATCCGATTCTGGTTCCAGGAAAGACCTCAAGCAGCAATGTGTGTTCTGTGGAATTTAAATGGAATTGGAAGTGCTCATAGAGGCTAGATGAGAACGCCAAACTGCCAAGGTGTTGAAAACCATCGACATTTTAAAATTTGAAAACTTGCTCAACTATTTTTAATAAGTAGCAGTGTTTCCAATTTCACAAACTCAGTACTGCTGGCCCTCAAGCTTTCATTATTGCACAATTAGTGTACTTTCCTTCTGCAGCCGGTCATTATCAAGCTTGGGGAGGGTTGGGGGGGGGGAGTTGTAAGGTCACAATTTGATTGGCAGCTCTGAGACAATTTAACGTAGCCTTATGAATATGTTGTTTAGATAAAGCATTATGTAGTTGAGAGGATTTCAAACTCAAATCCTCTTCCCTTCCCTGTATAAACAACAAGGTTTTGTCAGTGAGTAGTATCAGTTGAGAGGCAACCACACTGATTTGGGTTTGGAATCATATGTAGGCCAGACCAGGCAGGGGTAGCAAATTTCCTACCCAGAAATGGCATGAGTGAGCCAGAGGTGTTCTTACAACAATAGTTACATAGGTGAGCTTTACTTCCAGATTTTTATTACACTCAAATTTCACCTTCTGCCAGAGTGGAATTCAAATCCATGTTCCCAGAATATAAATCTGGGGCTGTGGATTACTAATCCATTGACATTGCCACTACACCACTTCCTTGCCTTCTTTCATTACAATTGGAAACGAATTTCCACAGCAGCAAAGTGAGCCTTTTTAACAGCCTACCTCAGCACCCCGTAGCTGCCTCTATGCCCTTTGCAGAGGCAGCTGGTCTGACTTCAGATTTTACATCACACTCACAAATGTAAATCACATGCCCAGAGCTAAGTCCTGAGTTGAAATCTTTCCAACTGCTGCGACTCATCTCAAAGGTGAAAATCCAACCCCATCTCACTGTACCTTCACTGTTGCTCAGCCAATAGCATGGAACTCCTAAAAGCATGGTCCTGTAACTGCGCCTACATAATGTGCACTGCAGTGTTTCAAAAAGGCAATTCACCACCACAGTCTTTCAATGGTAATTAAGTAGTGACAATGACAGTAATTCTTCAGGAAGGGCTTATGCCCGAAACGTCGATTCTCCTGTTCCTTGGATGCTGCCTGACCTGCTGCGCTTTTCCAGCAACACATTTTCAGCTCTGATCTCCAGCATCTGCAGTCCTCACTTTCTCCTGCTCTGCCAATCAATCATGACTGATAGATTTTTCAACTCCATTTTCCTGCTTTCCCCTGTAACCTTTGATCACCTTGGCAATCAAGAACCTATCTATCTCAGTCTTAAATATACTCAATGACCTGGCCTTCACAGCCTTCTGTGGCAATGAATTCCACAGATTCACCATTCTCTGGGCTAAAGAGGTTCCTCCATATCTTTGTTCTTAAGGGTCTTTCCTTACTCTAAGGCTGTGCCCTCGGGTCCTCGTCTCTCCCGCCAATGGAAGCATCTTCCCAACTTCCACTCCATCCAGGTATTCTGTAAGTTTCAATCAAATTCCCACCTCATCCTTCTAAACTCTGTCGATATAGTCCCAGAGTCCTAAATGCTTTTGGCTGCTCTCATGACAACTGTAACATGCCTTCCTGTGTTTACAGTATAAAATCTTTTAACAGTGTCCCTGAAATGGAATCCTGAGCCCATGTACAAGTCCGTTTACAGAATGCAAGAAGAGAGATTTGCTGATTTAACCTCATGAATTGTTGCACACAAAAATCACATTCGGATGACCAAAGTTGCAGAACTAATTAATACAAAAGCATTAAAGTCAATCCATTTTCCTTCCTTGTGGGATTATTAATCTTATAATTGCTTACTTTGGACTGGAAGTGAAAAGTGAGAGGGCTAGATGGAATTTATGGATCTTTTACAGTACCACACACTATGTCCGCTTTTATAACCACAAGTAAACTGCAGGACAAAGCCTAGCTTCATGTGACCTGTTAGAGATTTTTAAATAAGCCACTACTGTGGTTTATAAACCAACAGTGATCAACAGTTGGTTTACATTTAGAAATAAAAAACAAGTCATGAGTCTTTTTTTACACTAAATCTCTTGAACTTTCAGAGTTTGCCTCCTGATCTGAGAGACAATTATTAGAAGCGAGTAACACTTTCTCAGTGTTTTTGAGTTCACACCCAAGTACAAACCTATATTTTGAGGAAGGGTCATTGGACCCGAAACATTAACACTGAATTCTCTGCACAGGTGCTGCCAGACCTGCTGAGCTTTTCCAGCAATTTCTGATTTACAACATCCAGAGTTATTTTGGTTTTTAATTCTTTTTAAACTGCTTTTGGTACACTATAAATGACAAGTGTCTCAATCTCTCTGAAATATTCCCCAATAACATCACAGTGAAAGCATTCTTGTCTCTGAAACTGTCCCAAATCATGCAAACTCATGGTGCTATTTTTAGCTCCAAACTTACACATTCATTCATTTGCTGAGTCTGGTTACCAAACAGTGACCTCTACTGGATCCATTTAACTGCAAGAGTGCAAGGCTGTGAATTATTTGGACTGTCAAAATGGAACTAGAATCATCTAGAGTGAGATGAAGGGATTGCAATTAAATATGACAGGTATGGTTTATCCAGAATGTGAAATGCATTTCAAAGGGTATTCACAATTTACTTCTTGTCTTACTTAGCTTTTGATCCAGCCCTGCCAATCTTTAAGGTTTCAAATGTACAATAAGGTTAACGAGTGATTTTCTTCTGTGTAAACATCACTGTACAATCTTTTAAATTGTCCTCCAATTAACGTATAAAGGAATCTCTATGTATTCAATTTTTTGCTCAACTACCATAGACTTTGATGCGCCTACAATGCAATAGTCCAGGCCTCTAAACCAGAAGCTGCAGATTTAAGTTCCAGGACCACACGGCCAATGAAGATCTGGATGTACCACAGCCAGATAGGTTAAATATCACTTTGCTTATCCTGCTAACATACGCCAATAGCTGGTGGTAAGAGGAGATTCCTTGTCAGCGAAGAAATTGGACACCCTATCATCAGCATTCATATATCCAGACTAAAGCATGCATCTAAAAGTGTATTCTGCTACAGCAAGTCAGTCCCTATTGGTTTAGGGGAGTAGAGAGCTCTAGTAGGCTCAGATGGCTTGGGGGTCAGTTTGGATCAGATTGTCACCAACAGCATGGTGTTCGATTCCCAATCCGGTTGAGGTGGATTTGGGACCAGTCTTCTTACCCTATTTGTAATGTTCTCTGCCTTTGGACAGAGGACTCAAGAAGAAGACCATTGACCCCCACTTCCAAAGCTGTCATTTCTCCCACATCCAGAACTTCTGTCTACGACCTGTATATCAGAATGAAGTCCCACTAATCCTCATTAGAAATAGAGTGGCAACTTACCTGGGCTGAAGAGGAAATGTTTGATTGGAGTCCTGTAATTGGGAAGTAGTTTTGCCTTGGTAGGGGATGCGATTTCCCAATTGACTCAATGGTGGGAATGTTTGCAAACAGGACCAAAGCTACAGCTGGGGGTGGGGAAGGCTATATGACACAAAACAAAGCTTCAAAAGATGAACTTGCCAACATTTGTTACATGTGGCTCATGAGAATTCAGAAGTATCTATTTACATTTTTGATCAGTAAATCAAAATGAGTAATGGATACCATCGCTGGACATGGTCTAATGGAGTTTACTTGTGAATTTTAACTTCTGTTTTGTGTTTGTTGGTAAAATAGTAAGATAACTTCTTGAAATTATTTTGAGTACTTTAGATCCTTTGTCATTGAGTGTAAACGAATATTTGTTCACTAAATATACTTCAGTTGCTAGTACTGAGTGCATCAGGCGTTCAACTAAATTCAACACATTCAGGTAACTTCATCTGTGGTGAGTCAACAATTTCTACCTCATAACACTGGTCTACATGAAAAAGACTTTTATTTTATACACCGTCTTCAATGTAGCAAATTGTCCTAACGCACCCGCAAGAACATTAAAGAAAATTTACCTTGAGCAGATGACCCCAATTTTATTTGCTGCGCTATTGTTGGGCCATGCTTGGTCCCTAAGGAAGTCTGGTCTTTCAAGCTGTCTGCCTGTCTCCATTTTTCAGATGTTACTTTAAAGCCTCTCTCAGACTTATAACAGAAACTCTTGGCTGTGCCACAAGCAATAAAAGACCAGAATAGAATTAAGTGTGTTCGGACATCAGGCAACATCAAAATAGCGGCGAAAGGGGCAAATCTGGAATCCTTGCCAGAAAGATCAAGCAGCGATGTGTAAAAATGCTCACTGAGCCTACAATGCGAATAGCCTTGTGGGCCATTCCAGCCCACACCTTAACAATTCAGCTTGCAATGAATTTTTCCTCAGAGCCCATGGAAAGGACCAGCTGGGGAATTTGCATTGGAAATATTAAAAGATACAGTAAAAATGTGAAAAAATGTGATATTTCTGTTGATAAACTGAATAAATTAACTAAAAATACACAATACCAGTCGACTATTTTAGAGGGTGCAACTTAATAAGAGCTCTCTCTAGATCTCTCAGTTGTCCCCTGCACCAGAGGCATATAAGTAGCTTCCCTTTGTTTAAGAGGAAGCAGCAACATTCTGTAAAGCATAAAACCTAAGGTTTAAGAGAGTGATTTAGAATTAGAAATTCTCACAGCACAGAAGGAATACATTCAGCACATTGTGTTTGTTCTGGTTTGTTAAAAGAATTGTCAAACTTAGTCTCACACACCACCAGCCCTGCAAGTTGGTCATCTTTAAATACATGTACAATGGTTTTTTGGACATTCAATGAAAGGCAGTGGTTTTCAGACTTTAACAACCTCCTGTTGTAAAGAAATTTATTCTCATTTCCCACGGGTTATTTTACCAGTGATTTTAAATCTATGAGCTCTAGTTTCTGACCCACTTAACATGGGAAATATGCATCTCCTGCATGCAGTGCATACAGATCAAATTTATTCCAAAAATTCCTTTGTGTTCTGAAAGACTTTCGTCAGTGTTCAAAGAAATACAGCTTCTGATAAATTTACAGAAATAAAAGCCACTCTAGATTTTGAATGCCAAATATCATGCATCAGAACCACAAAGTTAGATACTGTGCCAACAACCAGTTTAACTGTAAGGTGTTATTTTCAGTACTGGATAATGGCCAGTAGGCGTTCCAAGTTCCTACCTGTTTCAAGTGACTAACCATATCTAGTATGGGAATGGGGATAGGGCTGATGTGGTGCAGTGGTAATGTCCCTATCCTTAAGCCAGTAACAGTGTGGGTTCAAGACCCAACTAAGGTATGTTGTAATATTGATTAAAGCTATTTAAAACAGGAAAATGGGGGACTGTTGTGATGCACTGGGAGAGTCCCTACCTCTTGGTTTCAGTCCCATCCACTTTCAGAGGTATGTAGTAACATCTCTAAACAGGTTAATAAAATAATAAAATAGCAGAGGTCTAATACTGCTAATTGAATTTTGATTGCAGGTTTGTCCCCAATGGACCAGATATACATTACAAGTAAGTGGGACCTTATTTTTGAGAAGTGCTGATTTTCAGACCGAGATTTAATACAAATGCCCACACAGATGCTCACACTCAGCTGCTAGAGTGAAATGAATCTGGGTCCTCTGTGTAGAGGGAGGTTGAACATGGTGGAGATTTCTTCTAGAGCAGTCGACTTGTGCTGCTCAGTCATCCAAAAAGCAGGGCTCCAGAACGGAAGGCCGGGCTGCATGTGGGACAACCCCAATGCAGGGCTGGAGAGAAAGATAAGGTGTGAAACAGTTCTGACTTTGCTTTCTCTCTGCAGATGCTGCTGAACCCTGCTGAGATTCTCCAACTATTTCCTGTGGGATTTTAAAAAGTTTTTTAAATAAAGATTTTTTTTTAAAACTGTTAAAACAAAGTTGAGTCTTTTTAAAACATATTTGAAAATCAGCTTTATATTGTGGATGTGAATGTGCATGAGAATTTATAAATAATCAGAAGTGAGCATGCACATTCAGAATTTGTCATCAGATTGTTGGTGTCAGTAGCCATTCTTAAAATGCCAGCCCTTCCCACCAAACCACCTCTCCTCTGATTCCAATACCTAGGTAAAATGATCTCTTCTAATTAAATGTCACAACATCATTAAATTAAAACTGGTATTGCACAACTATTTGGTTAGTTTAATGATAAACTAGACTCCGGTTTAAATCAGTGACTCACTGTTTACATATACCGAAACTGACCACATTTGGAGAACGGGAGAGATGTCCTATCTTTTACAGGACATTAAAACTACGCATCCCCCCTTTCAACCCTACTTTGGTTTAGCCCTCTCCCTCACTCCCTTACTTCTGACGGTTTCTACAGTCCCAAAACAAGCTTGGAATGCAAATTAATGCTGTGGTTCTGTTCGCCGAGCTGGAAGTTTTTGTTGCAAACGTTTCGTCCCCTGTCTAGGTGACATCCTCAGTGCTTGGGAGCCTCCTCTGAAGCGCTTCTGTGGTCTTTCCTCCGGCATTTATAGTGGCCTGTCCCTGCCACTTCCGGTTGTCAGTTTCAGCTGTCCGCTGTAGTGGCCGGTTTGCAACAAAAACTTCCAGCTCGGCGAACAGAACCACAGCAACGAGCACCCGAGCTACAAATCTTCTCACAAACTTTGAATTCAAAAGCACCAGTGATTTACTGGTGGCAATTAATACCAATGGTCATATGGCGCTGAGAAAAATAACTGTGAGAACACTTCAGAATATAAAACTAAACCAGAACACAGACTGAATTTAAATGTTGCCAGTTTGTGGAATGAGTGATCAAGTGTTGCAGATGATGGATGCTCTTAGGATCAACTCATTCAGATACAAATTCAGTAGATTTCTTGAAGGCATTAATGTTTTGGGGATACGGTGTCAGAGTGATTTGAGACGAGACATGTTCCAAGTGTAGAAGAGTGTGGTGGTGCAAAAGCACAGCCGGTCAGGCAGCATCTGAGGAGCAGGAGAGTTGAAGTTTCAAGCATAAGCTCTTCATCAGGAATAAACCTCATTCCTGATTAAGAGCTTATGCCTGAAACGTTGATTCGGCTGCTCCTCAGATGCTGCCTGACTGGCGGTGTTTTTCCACCAACACACTGTTCGTCTCTAAACTTCAGCATCTGGAGTGTTCACTTTCTCCAAGATCGAAGTGTCATTTGCTTGGGTGGAACCTTTGGCTAGTGCTCCCACATCTCTCCACCACTGGCGCTTTTCTTGAACAATTTCTGGGTCTGTTGTCAACTATCGGATTGCCATGATTAGTCATCATTTCAGTTGTCATTAGAGATATTTTCTAATCAACTTGTTGAGAAATGCCATTACACTGGAGAAGGTGAGACTTGAACCTTCTGGTCTAGAAACAAACACAGAGAACGCTGGAGAAACTCAGTAGGTCTGGCTGCAGAGAGAGAAACAGAGTATTTTTAATTTCATTTTTTGTGGGATGTGGGTGCTGCTGGCTGGCCAGCATTTATTGCCTAGTTGCCCTTGAGAAGGCACCTTTTGGAACTACTGTAGTCAATGTGCTGTAGGTTGGTCCACAATGCCCTTAGGGAGGGAGTTTGTTTACACTTCAACTTTGCTGTAACTCTTCTTCACACTGCAGCATAGGGACAAATATCTGGACAGCAGTTTTAATGCAACGTTCATTGAATTAGCATGGTTAGGGACACACAGGTACAGGAGATTATTCAATTAGGTACCTTGACCATATAGAAACACTGATTGATTTATCTAACATAATCAGAAGTATTTTCATTTTGTCACAGGGTCCATTTAGGAGCCAGATTACGAGTCACAGGGGTCCCTGATTTACAAACTTGCGAACTCTAAATTCTCATACCTATAAACATGACCTCCTACAGGGGCGTCATTTTAAAGACTCGACATACAAACACTTCCTGTTCTTCTGAATGGTTCCTTTAAATTATTCTGCATTGTGTTCTGACTTGCATACAAACCGATTGTTGCGGCTGTAGAGGACATTGGTTAAACCACTTTTGGTCTGCATTCAATTTTGGTCTTCATGCTCTAGGAAAGATGTTGTTAAACTTGAAAGGGTCCAGAAAAGATTTACAAGGATATTGACAGGGTTGGAGGATTTGAGCTACAGGGAGAGGCTGAACAGGTTGGGGCTGTTTTCCCTGGAGTGTCGGAGGCCTAGGGGTGACCTTATAGAGGTTTATAAAATTATGACGGGCATGGATAAGGTGAATAGACAAGGTCTTTTCCCCAGGGTGGGAGACTCCAAAACTAGAGGGCATAGGTTTATGGTGAGAGGGGAAAGATTTAAAAGGGACCTGTGGGGCAACTTGTTCATGCAGAGGGTGGTGCATGTATGGAATGTGCTGCCAGAGGTAGTGGTTGAGTCTAGTGCAATTACAACATTTAAAAAGCATCTGAATGGGTATGTGAACAGGAAGGGTTTAGAGGGATAAGGGCCAAATGCTGGCAGGTGGGACTAAGTTAGATTAGGATATCTGGTCAGCATGGATGAGTTGGACTGAAGGGTGTGTTTCCACGCTATACAACTCTACGACTCTATCATCGGCAAACAACCTTCAGAAGGAACTGGTTCACAACTAGAGGGCGGACAGTAATTGGTTTTAGTCCTCATTAGCTATTCAAAAGTATATAAAGAAAGACTTAGAGGTCACTGATCTGGTAAACTGCGAAACTTGTGGAAAATCCAACCACTTTACTGTTAAGCAATAGACATGGGCAATATTGAAAAAGACTTCTGGGCCACTAGGTGTTAGTAGGTAGGAGCCAATCAGATGAAAGGCCACATTCTGTAAATAAAACAGCAGTCAAGATAAGGATTTGAATTTTATTTCATATTTCACCATCTGGCTTGGGATCCACCTGAAAGATATGGGGAAAATTGGATAGATTTCGGTATTTTTTCAGTCTGCAGTTTCTATGATCCTAAGCAGAGAAAAATATTCAAGTATTTTATAATTTAATTGTATCATTAGTTTGCAATTATCAATGACAGCGTGTCTTAGACTAGTTGGACCTTTGTCCATACCTGTCATTAAGTATCTCCTAATTTTAACCAGGCCATTCACAATGGAGAGAGAGAAAGCGGGTGAAATGGTATCATGATAACTTGGAATAGTCTTATGCCTTTCCTAATTATTAGTTTCAACTGTCAGAGGTTTAGAAAGACTGAGTTTAATGTGTGTGGTCTCACCCATAACAAAATGAGGTCTGATGGGGTAAAAATAACTTCAGAGCTGAAAATGTGTTGCTGGAAAAGCGCAGCAGGTCAGGCAGCATCCAAGGAACAGGAGAATCGACGTTTCGGGCATAAGCCCTTCTTCAGGAATGAGGAAAGTGTGTCCACCAGGCTAAGATAAAAGGTAGGGAGGAGAGACTTGGGGGAGGGGAGTTGGAAATGCGATAGGTGGAAGGAGGTCAAGGTGAGGGTGATAGGCCGGAGTGGTGTGGGGGCGGAGAGGTCAGGAAGAAGATTGCAGGTTAGGAAGGTGGTGCTGAGTTCGAGGGTTGGGACTGAGACAAGGTGGGAGGACCCAATGTGGCCTCCTCTATATTGGCAGACAGGACGCCTACTTGCCGAACGTTTCAGAGAACACCTCTGGGACACCCGAACCTACCAACCCAACCACCCCGTGGCTCAACACTTCAACTCCCCCTCCCACTCCACCAAGGACATGCAGGTCCTTGGACTCCTCCATCGCCAGACCATAGCAACATGACCGTGGAGGAAGAGCGCCTCATCTTCTGCCTAGGAACCCTCCAACCACAAGGGATGAACTCAGATTTCTCCAGTTTCCTCATTTCCCCTACCCCACCTTGTCTCAGTCCCAACCCTCGAACTCAGCACCACCTTCCTAACCTGCAATCTTCTTCCTAACCTCTCCGGCCCCACCTCCACTCTGGCCTATCACCCTCACCTTGACCTCCTTCCACCTATCGCATTTCCAATGCCCCTCCTCCAAGTCCCTCCTCCCTACCTTTTATCTTAGCCTGGTGGACACACTTTCTTCATTCCTGAAGAAGGGCTTATGCCCGAAACCTCGATTCTCCTGTTCCTTGGATGCTGCCTGACCTGCTGTGCTTTTCCAGCAACACATTTTCAGCTCTGATCTCCAGCATCTGCAGTCCTCACTTTCTCCCCTAAAAATAACTTCACAACTGATAACCATGTCAATTCTTATGATCATGTAAGAGATCGTTAATATTTAAAGAAGAAATCTGAACATGCAGTAATTAACCAAGGCAACTATGCTACAATATTCAGTGTTTTTAAACAGAAAAGAACTTTATTGCTAAGAAAGAGAAATTACACAAAACAAGCACCACCAACACTGCTTTATGCTTTAAACTCAGTTCTATGCTTTAGTTACTCCACAGAGTTTACCTATAAAAGTTTAATTTTATTTGATTTTATTTGATTTTCATGTGTATTCAACTACAGAAGTACAGGAGTAAGTGGAAAGTGTATCATGTCACCACACAATGTGCCATCTTAGGTACGAGTATCTAGGTACAGATTCATAAGAACAAGGTAGAAATAAAGAACAAAGTTAAAAGTTAAACATTGCAGTATTTATGGTAAAGCATAAAACATACAAAATAGGATTACAAGTTACACATTACAGACTTTCATAGTAGAGAATAAAGAAATAAAGCTGAAATTTCAAACATTACAGTCTTTCCAAAGTGTTTAAGCACAGTGGGATTCTACTTCGAGGGATCACTGAGACTGGAAGTCCACGCTGAGGCTACGTTGGCTTGAGAGATTGCCATGTACTGCCACAGGGTACAATGTACGCACAAGCTAAGCCAAGATACCACCACGCCAAGCCACTGAGAGACTGCCATGCCAGGCCAGAGCCCACCATGCCAGGTCAAAAGTCCACCATGCTGGGCTGAGAGTCTGCCTCTCTAGGCCAAAGATTCACTAACGTTTCCTGGGTCTAGCCTTAAGGTAAGGATTCACTTTAGTTCTCCTCAGTATTTCAGATGCCAACTACCTTCCCATAGCTTCCCGGTGTAATTGTGCTGACCATGTGCGCTACCTCAAGGCTCTGTGAGGACCACTGTAGATTTCCTGAACCAGTTTCATTCTGGAGAAAATCTTCCAACTGCTTTTCCTTCATCAATTCCAAACCCACCCTCATTCCATGCAATAAATGACTAAATTAGCATTATAATCTCCTGGTGTCTCTCTCAATCTGGCGGGCTGCCATCTATAGCAAAACAAAACTACAACTGTCTCTTTGCCTAAAACTGAACTGTTGCTTTCAGCAATATACACTTGCCTGACAATTTCTTAACTTTCATCCACAGTTAAAGCTTTAGTTTACATAAGTTATATTCTAAAATGAGTAGATTATTAATTAGATATTTGCAGCTGATGGGCCAATGGGCTGAGGAGTGGCAGATGGAATTTAATTTAGATAAATGCGAGGTGTTGAATTGTGGGAAAGCAAATCTTAGCAGGACTTATGCACTTAATGGTAAGTTCCTAGGGAGTGTTGCTGAACAAAGAGACCTTGGAGTGCAGGTTCATAGCTCCTTGAAAGTAGAGTCGCAGGTAGATAGGATAGTGAAGAAGGCGTTTGGCATGCTTTCTTTTACTGGTCAAAATATTGAGAATAGAAGTTGGGGGTTATGTTGCAGCTGTACAACACGTTGGTTAGGCCACTTTTAGAATATTGCATGTAATTCTGGTCTCCTTCCTATTGGAAGGATGTAGTGAAACTTGAAAGGGTTCAGAAAAGATTTACAAGGATGTTGCCTGGGTTGGAGGATTTGATCTACAGGGAGAGGCTGAACAGGCTGGGGCTGTTTTCACTGGAGCGTCGGAGGCTGAGGGGTGACCTTATAGAGGTTTACGAAATCATAAAGGGAATGGATACGGTAAGTAGGTAAGGTCTTTTCCCTGGGGTGGGGATGTGCAGAACTAGAGAACATAGGTTTAGGGTGAGAGGGGAAAAATATACAAGAGACCTAAGGGGCAACATTTTCACACAGAGAGTGGTACATGTATGGAATGGGCTGCCAAAGGAAGTGGTGGAGGCTGGTACAATTGCAACATTTAAAAGGTATCTGGATGGGTATTTGAACAGGAAGGGTTTGGAGAGATATGGACCAGGTGCTGGCAAGTGGGACTAGATTAGGTTGGGATATCTGGTCAGCATGGATGAGTTGGACTGAAGGGTCTGTTTCCTTGCTGTAGCTTTGCCTTATTTTGCCCATTACATAAATTTCAGTCGATGTTACTTGAATTGGTTCCAAGCTCTCCCATGCGTCTCTTCCAGAATAGACAAATGTGAGTGGAATTGGGAAAACTAGGATCGCTGAAGAAGTTGTTAGGATGGGCAATGTGCCATCTGTAAGAATAGTGGATAGAGCTTTCAAAAGGGAATTACATAAATACTTGCAGGAGAAAAGAATTGCAGGACTACGAGTGGGAAAAAAAGGCAAAGAGATTACTCATATTGCTTTTTGAAAGAAATGATGAAGATTTGTTGGAGTAAACCATGATACTTTTCAGAAAGCAAGTAGAAAGCCAGGGACACATATTGACTCCAGTATCATTCTGCTATTCAGTCAGTGAAAACACAACAAAAATCAGAGGATGTCATAAACCAACAAGGCCTGCCCACTATAGAAGCCTTGGTTCATCCTGCCAACTTGATTTATCTGATGAACTGCTTCATTGTAAAATGTTATCTTCTCTTCAAAAAGTCTGGCTGACAACAGGCTGCAAGTCACTGAGAAGATTATGGGTTCAAGTCCCACTTTAGACATCAGCTAGATGGGCCTGAAGTGGACTCATGGTGGCAGCAGAGTTAAGTTTGGGCTGGTGAGGTACCCAGTGATGTCTACATTGATGAGGTCCAGCAAGGACTCATTGTGGTGAAAGTGTCGGTGGAGACAAGATGGCACAACAAGATGGTAGCACAGTGAAGGGGTCTCGTGCCTGGCCACAAGGCCCATGGCCCATGGCAGAGCACCTAACAACAAGGACTGTAAAGTTGAACACTTTTTCTTTATGTCTTTATTTTTCTGCCTTTATATACTATGTTGTGGTTTATTCTTCTGTGTTTTAACATGGCACCAGAGATTAGCAACACTGTCCCACACTTCTCACTGTATTTTCTTACAAGACACACATGACAATAAATAAATAAATCAAATCCAATATAGGCACTTCATTTGGGTTGCTATTTCTCTTCAGTTCATGAGGGAGGGCAGCAGTGATAGAGGTGTCGCTCTGTGAATGGAACACTAAATTGGTCTTCCATCTGTCATCTTAGGCAGATGCATGAGATTTCTTGGCACTATTCAAAGGGTCATCGCTAATATTTGCCCTGAAACCAATAGGTGACACAGTGGTTAGCACTGCTGCCTCACAGTGCCAGAGACCTGGGTTCAATTCCAGCCTCAGGCAACTGTCTGTGTGGAGTTTGCACATTCTCCCCGTGTCTGCGTTGGTATCCTCCAGGTGCTCTGGTTTCCTCCCACAGTCCAAAAATGTGCAGGTTAGGTGAACTGGCCACACAAAATTGCCCATAGTGTTAGGTGTAGGGGAATGGGTCTGGGTGGGTTGCTCTTCAGCGGATCGGTGTGGACTTGTTGGGCCGCAGGACCTGTTTCCACAGATAAGTAATCTAATCTACTTATCACTTGGATAACAATCTGGATGGAGGAACTGAGGACACTGTTGCTAAGTTTACAATTGAAACAAATATAGGAGGAGGGACAGGTGATGTTGAGGAAGCAGAAGGACTTGGACATTCCTGGAATTTTCTGGGACATTTCCAGGGCAGAAGCGAGGTAAGTGCCCCTGCACCTACAGTAGGTACAGACCCCTTATAGTCATTGCAATCAGCAGACAGTGGATATTTCCAATCTGATTCCCCACATTTTTTTGACTGGTCAGGGTTGGAGTGGTGAAAGAAAGATGAGGCAAAGGTTTGTTCTCAGGCTGTGGGTTCGGAATCCGCAGGACTTTGAATCCATTTGTTCTGAGGATACTCCTCCACTCACTTCAGTTTCGCAAGATGAAAAAAAAACTCTTCCTGGTTCCTCCTGCCTCCTACAGGTAACACAAGCAAAATTTCAGAACTCTCACCCAACTTAATACTACATGTTACTGACACCCACCTGCAGTTTCTGTTAGTCCCACCAGTAATCACCTTCATAATCTCCGTGCTGAATTCTTAATTACAAAATATTTTCAAGAAAATAACTTGGAGATGCCGGTGTTGGACTGGGGTGAACAAAGTTAAAAATCACACAAGACCAGGTTATAGTCCAACAGGTTTAATTTGAAGCACTCCTGATGAAGGAGCAGTGCTCCGAAAGCTAGTGCTTCCAATTAAACCTGTTGGACTATAACCTGGTCTTGTGCGATTTTTAATTTCAAGAAAATGGGTTTAGATTTTGAAAAAGGACATTGATTGCTTGTATGCAGCAAGTCTCTTTTTGTGACTGGACAATGTTTTGTTGATGACTTTGAAAAACACAATGATAAACTGTGTGTCCATATTTATCTGCAAGACATGCAGTTCAGAATGGTCCACTGGTTATGGTTGCAGAAAAAGACTAGACCCCAGATCACTTCTGGTGCAGCACGGTGGCTCAGTTGTTAGCACTGCTGCCTTATAGCACCAGGGACCTGGGTTCAATTCCAGCCTCAGGTGACTGTCTTGTGGAGTTTGCACATTCTCCCCTTGTCTGCATGGGTTTCCTCCGGATGCTCTGGTTTCCTCCGACAGTCCAAAGACCTGCAGGTCAGGTGAATTGGCCATGCTAAATTGCCCGTAGTGTTAGGTGTATTAGTCAGGGGTGAACATAGTGGAATGGGTCTGGGTGGGGTTGCTCTTCAGAGGGTTGGCATGGACTTGTTGGGCTGAAGGCCCTGTTTCTGCGCTGTAGGGAAACTAATCTAATCTAAATCATCAAAGACTAGAACTGTGTCCAAAATTTAAAACAGCATGATAAGGACACAAACCACAACAAGTGCAATTCAACTCATTCAATTTTTTCACATTCTGGAAATAATGAACGTTTAGACTTGATAACTTTTAGTCCTTAGTAAACTGTATTTGTACCAAGTTACTGAAGCAAAACTATCGTATACCTTGAGGCCATGTGTATAAATGGGTTTTGAACAGCAATAAACTGACTCTGTTATCCACTGCAAACACCAACTTCCTACTTGAAAATAAGCCTTATTACACAATGAGGTGACCTTGAGATTACTTAGTTTGCGAGTTGTGTTAGTGCTGGGTGGAGTGAGTGACACTTGTAACTTTGAAGGCATAGAGTCAGACAGCACAGGAACAGACCCTTTGGTCCAACCAGTCCATGTCAGTCATGTTCCCAAAATAAACTAGACACACCTGCCTGCGTGTGTCCCATATCCCTCCAAACATTCCTTATTCATGTACTTTTCAAATGTCTTTTAAACCTTATAACTGTACCAACATTCACCACTTCCTTTGGAAGTTCATTCCAGACATGAACCACTCTTGTGTAAATTAATTGCCCCTCGTGTCTTGTTCAAATCCTTCTCCTCTCACTTTGAAAATATATCCCCGAGTTTTGAAATCCTCCATCCCAGGAAAAAGACACCTGCCCTTCGTCTCATCCACACCCCTCATGATTTTATAAACCTCTATAAGGTCACCCCGCAACCTCCTATACTCCAGTGAAAAAAAGTGTCAGCTTCTCCCTATAAATCAAACCCTCCATTTCTGGCAGCATCCAGGTAAACCTCTTTGGACCCCTCTCCAGCTAACTAATATCTTTCCTATAATAGAGTGGTAAGAACTGGACACAGAATTTCAGAAGAGGCCTCACCAATGTCGTAGAGTCATAGAGTCATAGAGATGTACAGCATGGAAACACACCCTTCAGTCCAACTCGTCCATGCCAACCAGATATCCCAACCAATCTAGTCCCACTTGCCAGCACTCGGTCCACAGCCCTTTAAACCCTTCCTATGCATATACTCATCCAGATGCATTTTAAATGTTGCAATTGTACTTGCCTCCAGCACTTCCTCTTGTAGCTCATTCCATACACATACCACCGTCTGTGTGAAAATATACCCCTTAGGTCTCTTGTATATCGTTCCCCTCACCCTAAACCTATGCTCTCTAGGTCTGGACTCCCCCATCCCAGGGAAGAGACTTTGTCTATTTATCCTATCCATGCCCCTCATGATTTTATAAACCTCTATAAGGTCACCCCTCACCTCTGATGGTCCAGGGAAAACAGCCTCAGCCTGTTCAGCCTCTCCATGTAGCTCAGATCCTCCAACCCTGGCAACATCCTTGTAAATCTTTTTCTGAACCCTTTCAAGTTTCACAACATCTTTCTGATAGGAAGGAGACAAGAGTTGCACGCAATATTCCAACAGTGGCCTAACCGATGTCCTGTACAGCCGCAACATGACCTCCCAACTCCTGTACTCAATACTCTGACCAATAAAGGAAAGCATACCAAACACCATCTTCACTATTCTATCTACCTGCAATTCCACTTGCAAGGAGCTATGAACCTGCACTCCAAGATCTCTTTGTTCAGCAACACTCCCCACAACTTTACCATTAAGTATATAAGTCCTGCTAAGATTTGCTTTTCCAAATGCAGCACTTCACATTTATCTAAATTAAACTCCATCTGCCACTCCTCAGCCCATTGGCCCATCTGATTAAGATCCCATTTTAATCTGAGGTAACCTTCTTTGCTGTCCACTACACTTCCAATTTTGGTGTCATCTGCAAACTTACTAACTATACCTCTTATGCTCACATCCAAAACTTTTGTATAAATGACAAAACGTAGTGGACCCAGCACCGATCCTTATGGCACTCCACTGGTCACAGACCTCCAGTCTGAAAAACAACCCTCCATCACCACCCTCTGTCTTCTACCTTTGAGCCAGTTATGTATCCAAATGGCTACTTTTCCCTGTATTCCATGAGATCTAACCTTGTTAACTAGTCTCCCATGGGGACCTTTGTCGAACGCATTACTGAAGTCTACAAAGATCAGGTCCAAAACTCTGCCCTCATCAATCCTCTTTGTTACTTCTTCAAAAAGCTCAATCAAGTTTGTGAGACATGATTTCCCACGCACAAAGCCATGTTGACTATCCCTAATCAGTCCTTGCCTTTCCAAATACATGTACATCCTGTCCCTCAGGATTCCCTCCACCACCGACGTCAGGCTCACTGGTCTATCGTTCCCTGGCTTATCCTTACCACCTTTCTTAAAACAGTCGCACCACGGTAGCCAACCTCCAGTCTTCCTGCACCTCACCTGTGACTATCGATAATACAAATATCTCAGCATGGGGCCCAGCAATCACTTCACTAGCTTCCCACAGAGTTCTAGGGTACACCTGATCAGGTCCTGGGAATTTATCCACTTTTATGCATTTCAAGACATCCAGCATTTCCTCCTCTGAAATATGGACATTTTTCAAGATGTCACCATCTATTTCCCTACATTCAATACCTTCCATGTCCTTTTCCACAGTAACAATGTGCAGCTGTACAACTTCAACATAGCGTCTCAACTCCTATACTCAATGGTCTGAGCAATGAAGGCATGGGTGCTAGACATCTTCTTCATCACCCTATCTACCAATGATGTAAACTTCAAAATAATTATGTATGGGAACCCCTAGGCCTCTCTTTTCTACAACACTGACAAAGGATACTGGCCTTGAACTGCTCCTCAGGGATGCTCACCTGTATAAAGGGAAGAATAACATATGCTGATGGTAAGATCCAGTCTGCAATAGGTATTACATCACAAGATGTTACTGTATTCTGCTGCTGCTGCTGCTGCTGCTTTGTGTGCGTGTGTGTGCGTGTACGTGCGTGTGCATGTGTGTGTGTGTGCGTGTGTTGTTTGTGTGCATGTGTGTGTGCGTGTGTTGTTTGCGTGCATATGTGTGTGTACGCATATGTGTGTGTGTTTGATGCTGAAGGAATGAATAGGTAAGCAGGGGCAGAATGAGCTACAAGCAACATAGATTTCACCCAGGCTTGGTGAAGGCTTGTGATTTCTCATGTCCTTTCCTTGTTTTTCCAATCCCAGACCATGACCATTAGTTGCTGCTTGCCGGATCATTTGGTAACAGTCCCATTCTGAGGCCTCTTGCAAAAGAAGCAGTAAAATGTCCATGTGATGAGATGTAGATGGACTTGAATGAGACATTTGCATGCCCAGCCCCATGTCTCACCCTTTGTGAATCCTTCAATAGACAGCGTGCAATTCGGCAACCCGCTTTCATGTTTGTCTGAAATTGCTGGATTTATGTGTAACTCTCTAAGCTGATGACTATGTGAGACACAGAGTTGGCCGGCAGGAAAACTGTTTTGCATTTTGCACCAGTGAAGCATCACAGAAATGAGACTGTGAACTCTTGCTATTCATCATCCTGAAGCCGGATATGAAAAAAAAAGTCCACATTGTAGAGAATCCTAGCTGACAATTTTTTTTTGAATCTAGTTAAATTCTCTCATTTGTTCCTGTAACTGCTGATGTGCAAGAGTAAATTTATTCTTGCTTCTTGCTCTGGACTGGGCACGAGGAACGGACGCACCTCAGTTTGAAAGAGGGTAATCCTTTGCCAAAACAAAGTTTCAAAAGCAACTATTTTTCTCCAGTCTCTCTTCCCTTCCAGGCTCAATGGATAGCAATTAACCCCTAAGAGCTGCAAATTCACTAATCTCCCATTCACTCATTGCGTACAGACTAACTTGGACCAAGTGTAATTAAGCATTCTGAAACTGAGCCCTGACTCTCTCAGTTTCATAGATAGAGATAGTTTCAAATAACCTAGAATCATTGAAGAAAGGATTGGCCTAGAATCATTGAAGAAAGGATTGGGAAGGTGATTCAGGAGAATTTTCTAATTAACCTGCTCAGGGATGTTATGACACAACTTCTGGAGCAGGTGGGACTTGAAATCAGATCTTCTATCCCAGAGGAAGGAACACCTTCATTGCACCATAAGACTCAAATGACTATCTCTCAGTAAAGTTGGACAATTATATGCTCATCTCCTTAGTGCCATAATGTGGCTGGATCATCAATTGTACGGTGCATTCATTTGTAAGTAGCCAACAGTTACCAACCACAAACCAATCAATACACAGAGCCATATTGACAAATCGAGAATCGGATGCAATCGAACATGTGAAAATGTTTGAAAACATGTTTACTGCTTTTAGAAGTTTCAGTCTGTGCAGATTCACTTGCCAGACAGTCCCTCTAGAATCATAGAATCGCTACACTGAGGAAGTAGGCCATTCAGCCCATCAAGTCCACACTGACCCTCCAAAGACCCATCCCCTATCCTCTCCCTCTAACCCTGCATTCCCCATGGCTAATCCACCTAACCTACACGTCCCTAGATACTATGGGTAATTTAGCCTGGCCAATCCACCTAACCTGCACCTGTTTGGATTGTTGGATGAAACCAGAGCACCTGAAGGTAACCCACGCAGACACGGGCAGAACGTGCAAACTCTACATAGCCAGTGGAGCACAAATCCAGATCCGTGGCACTGTGAGACAGCAATGCTTACCCGTTTGAAAAAAAATTAGCACTTTGAAAATATTTTCCATTTTTGTTTAACACTTTCCCAGCATTAACTGTTCACCATCTCGATATTGAGCATCAAAAGGCAAAATGGGGCCAGATGAAAAATCACATAGAACTTATCACAACTCCATGATTAAGTTCTAGGTTGCACTATTGATCACCAGGAGCCACTGGTGCATATGGTGTGAAAGGTCAGAATTGGAAAAAAGACCATTCTCCCTCCCACATGTACACACACCACTCCCTCCCCCCCTCCCCAGTGCTATTTGATCAGATAACCATCCAACTTTCAGCTGGGAGATCACTATGACTCTACCTCCTTGGTTAGAGTGAGTGGAAGTATTAGATTCTATTACTAGAGCAGTTTGAGCAAGCATTTAGGCTTTTCAACAAGAGTGGTGTTAGATCTTGCTGAAGAGCTGGAGGCATTAGAAGGCCTGGCAAAAGAACAGTTGCTCAGTATAGTTTCCACCCCTTGTGGGTTGTAGCTTGATTTGACAGTGGGCAGGGAAAGCTGTATGCAGAGGAAAGAGCTTCACCGAAGGCAGCATTTGCCACTGGTCTTCCCCTAGCTCCAGTCCAGCTGGGAATACTATGTGACTCTCCAACACTTCATCAAAGAGATTTTCTTATTATTCACTCGTGGGATGTGGGCGTCACTGAACATGCCAGTATTTAATACCTGCCTCTAATCACCCTTGAGAAGGTGGTGGTGAGCTTCCTTCTCGAACCACTGCAGTTTATGTTCGGTAGATTGACCCACAATGCCAGTAGGGAGGGTTTTGCAGGATTTTATCCCAGCGACAGTGAAGGAATGGTGAAATATTTTCAAGTCAGGATGGTGAGTGGCTTGGAGGGGAACTTGCAGGGGGTGTTGCTCCCATGTGTCTGCTGCCCTTGTCCTTCTTATTGGAGGTGGGTCTGGGTGGGTCACTCTTCGGAGGGTCGGTGTGGAGTTGCTGAGCCAAAGGGCCTGTTTCCACACTGTAGGGACTCTATCATCTATGATCTGGGATGGCAGTACTGATGTGTGAGGAGAGATTGAATCAGTTAGGTATGAAATGTGCTGTCTGAGGAGCTTCGGTAAAGTTCTGCAATGTATTCTTGCAGATGCTACAAACTGCTGCTACTGAGAGTGGTGGAGGGAGTGGATGCTTGAGGATGTGATGGCAATCAAGTGGAACAGGAGTAGACCATTCGCATCTTGAAGACTTCTCCACCATTAAAGCTGATCAGCCAACTCATTGCTTTATTCTTGTTGACTCCTCTTACCTTTTGATCCCTTTAGCCCCAGTCATTATATATAACCTCTTCTTGAAAACATCCAATGTCTTCAACTCAAATGCCTGCTGTGGCAAAGAATTCAACAGGCTCACCCCTCACTGGATGAGGAAATTTCTCCTCAGTTCAGTCCGAAATGGCCCACCCTCTGTATCCTTAGATTGTGACCCCTGCTCCTGGACTTCCTAGTCATTATGAACATCCTTCTGCATTTGTCCAGTCTAGTCCTGTCAGAATTTTATTGGTTTCTAAGAGATTTCATTCTCATTCTTCAAAATTTCAGTGAATACTGTCCTGACTGATTCAATCTCCCCTCATACATCAGTACTGCCATCTCAGATTGTAGATCATAGAATAGAATCCCTACAGTGTGGAAACAGGCCCTTCAGCTCAACAAGTCCACATCGCTCCTCCAAAGAGTAACCTACCCAGACACATGTCCCAATATTTAACCTGATTAATGCATCCAACCTACACATCCCTGAACACTGTGAGCAATTTAGCATGGCCAATCCACCTAACCTGCACATCTTTAGATTGTGGGAGGAAACTGGAGCACCCGGAGGAAACCCACGCAGACACGGGGAGAATGTGCAAACTCCACACAGACAGTTGCCCGAGGCTAGAAACAGACCCGGGTTCCTTGACGCTGTGAGGCAGCAGTGCTAACCACTGAGCCACCGTCAATCTTTCATCTTGATTTCACTCCATCCAACACAGGAACCAAAACTGCGACCTCACAACAAAGGCACCACTGCCCATGGTCATCACAGCATTCATTCTCTCTCGATCTCCATGTGTGTGGTTCTTTGCAGGCAGGAGCTGGCAATACTGGCAACATCTTGCAGTTTGCTCTTGTGTTGCTCCAGGGAGGTAGCAGAAAGGCCTTGTGCAGGAGGAGACAGCATTTCATCACCCTCTCACTGACTAGACATAAGCACCAGGTGTGTGACTCTGTCAAGTCCCCAGTGGTGCAGGGTGCCAACATTGACTGCATACTTCCCTACCAACCGTCCAAGTTAATGAGATGCCCACCATCACGAGGGCTACTGTTTGAGAAGTGTGCAGTCGGTGTGTGCCACTGTGCCCAGAATTTCCTCTCAATGAACTCCCATCACAGTATGGGCCCGGGTCTCTGGTCCTCTGGTGCACCTTCCATCAATTCGACATTGGCTACTCAATGTTCAGGAAGCTCCTCGGGAAGAGGAAGAGGAACAACGTGAGCGCATGGAATACTCGCCCCTAGTCTGGATGAGTTCAGATCCAACAGCAGTCAAGAAACTTAACACCACCCAAGACAAAACTCTTGCGTGATTGACACCACACCACTCCACCATCCACTCCCTCCACCACTGATGTACAGTGGTATCTACGTGCCATTTGCAAGATACACAGCAGCAACTCCCCAACACTTTTCCATTGGAATCTTGTAAATCCCCAAAGCCCACTTTCTAGAAGGATAGGACAGCAGGTAGCACCACAAAAGCATCCACCATCTGCAAAATCCTCTCCAAGCCACTGATCATCCCAACATGGAAATATATCACTGTTCCTTCACCATTCCTTCTCCACTGCTGCTTGGGATCCCTTCCTAACAGCACTCTAGGTGTAGCTACACCACATGGCCAGCACGGTGGCTCAGTGGTTAGCCTCAGTGCACCAAGGACCTGGGTTCGATTCAAGCCTCGGACGACTGTCTGTGTGGAGTTTGCACATTCTCCCCGTGTCTGCGCGGGCTTTCTCTGGGTGCTCCAGTTTCCTCCCACAATCCAAAGATGTGCATTTTAGGTGAATTGGCCATGCTAAATTGTTCACAGTGTTCAAGGATGTGTAGGTTGGGTGCATTAGTCAGGGGTTAAACGTAGAGTAATAGGGGAGAGGAATAGGCCTGGGTGGGTTACTCTTCAAAAGGTCAGTGTGGACTTGTTGGGCCAAATGGCCTGTTTCCATACTGTAAGGATTCTATGGACTGCAGTGGGTCAAGATGCTGAAGCCTCTGTCACAGAGTACCACTTCCTCTAGAGAGTTTGGGTATGATTTTCTGCTGACAATTCTCTTCTGCTCCCTCTGGCATGGGGCATCAGAGAGAGAAGAATGTCAGTGGGTGTATTGCAATGGGGTTGGGTGTCAGGCTTTCCACAGGTGAATAGCAAAAGATATGGAGAAGCAGTGAGAGGTGGGTGAGAGGCTGACAATCTTGGAAAGTGTGAGTGTTCCTGAGATGGCGTGTGAGATGGAGTGTCTGATCAGTAGAGACTGATCAATGAATGAGAATGAGAAAGGTAGGATGCATTGGAGTTTGGAACTGTGTCGAGATGGAAGGGGAATCAGTGTTTCTGGAACGCCCAGGAATCACTGCCAGTCTTACCAATGGCATTGGCATATGTCAGGAGACTTTGGCAGAATGAAATCAAACTGTTTTCATGTGCTATGAACACTCCTTCTCTGGCCACTTGGCCTGGAGCGGGATTCAAACCTGGAACTCTGGCTCAGAGTCAGAACCCCAGGGAGACCAAAGACCTTCCGTGAGGGACTCCTGATGGTATTCTGGTTCAATTTTCTAGGTCACTACCAACTTGGAACCCATCACTATATTCATTGCTCAATTAGCAATGATGGACAGGACATTGAATCAGAAGTTCATCCAAGCATGCAAGATTTAAAGTGGTTGCACTGAGGTGATATTTAGCAGAGGGCCTACGTAAAGTATGGATAAGCTATAGGGGCAAGATGCACCCCTAACCCCCTGAAAGCCCTAAACCTCCCCTACTAACGCATCATATACACCCCTTAGGAAGTGATGTTCCTGTAAGTAAGGTCAAAGAGGCAAGTGCAGACATGGGGGAAGCGAGGCCATCAAGATGGCCAAGTAGCTGAGGCTGGAGGGCAGCTGAGATGTCATCAGCAGGACATTGGCATGTGGCAGGAAACATGTAAAAAACCCTCTCAAAAGGTGGCAACCCCATAACTCTCAGCTGGCAGCCATGACTCTCGGAACCCCTCAGCAGGCCTCTGCGTAGCCAATTGGAAAGACTGGCAGCAGCACTGAGGAACATCTAGCAGAGTCACTGAGACAACCTTCCCCTGCACAAACAATGCTTACACTCCACCCCGAAGGGAATGATTTGTACAAACCGTTCCACAGCGAAGTCAAGCAATCATCACTGTGCCTTCCATTCCACACATTGCACCCTTCGCAATGCCCTTCATGTCACAAGAGGATGATGAAGAAGATGAGTCAAACTGGGGGAGGAGTTGGAGTGTTCATACTGGCAAATCCAATGCCAATGTAGGCCTCAGCCTTGAAGACTGGCAGCTGCCTGATCATCGTGACAGGAGAAATGGCAACATGCCACAGATTGGGTGAAAGTATTAGTCAGAACTGAGAGTTTCTTCAGAAGTGATATAAAGGATTATTTCAAGCTCAGCAACATATTGAGTGCATGAGAGCAATAGTGTATAGTTTCTTCACTAACTGAGGGCTTCTCTCTCCCACAGGAGCACAGGGGACCCAATCTGAGGAGGCTTCAGAGAGAGGTGTGACAGGCTGAGGTAGCAGCATTGCCCTTGGTGCAAGGACTCGCCCTCAGTCATGGAGAGACTGAGTGGTGCAAGGGGAGGAGCACTTCACATCTGAGGTGGAAACCCTCTGTCAGAGAACTGAGGACAGCTCCAGTCATGCTCAGCTTTTGGCAAATGCTAGGGGTCGAGATATACACGAGGTATAAGTGAGAGATGCACGCACATCTATCAGAGCTCTGGGGCAGTATGCAACAAAAGATGGAATCCCCCCCATCCTGTGAGTGCCATGATACCTCCGGAATGAGTATACATCATATGAATGCACAAACAACTCCATTGAGAAAATGGCCAAGTACATGGAAAGATGTATGCAACAGACGATCAGTGGATTCAGGACCATGGCGGAGGCAATCACTGTATCAGGAAGCAAACATAGAAATTAACTTTGTTGCACAATTCACTTGGTTGCCCAATTGCAAAACACTGTATGTGAGGCTTCATTGAAGTGAAACTGCTTGCTTTGGCTAATTGATAATTGCCATGGAGTTCTTGGTACTCTCTTGTTCATTGCCTTAACCCCAGATCACCAAAGTACGTATTGGTCTTTTAAATTCCAACTTGATTTTTAAATGAGGGCTAACGCTGTCAAAATAACTGTCTACGTAAATCCAGTGGCTGCCTGGAGAGGAACTCTGTCTGTCATGTCTGCAGGTATCAAAGAGTCATCAAAAGGAGAAGCGCACTAGAAACTGAGTTGTAATCACTCGTGAGCATCTTAGACTATGAACATTATAATTAAATAAAATGTAATCTGGACAGGATCCATTATTGTGATTTCCCGTTGCAATCATACACCTGGGCAAAGAGTAAGTATCTAACCTGGTGTGTGTAAATGGCCTGACATTCTGATGAGTGAACATCACTGGTGTATTGAGAAAGCCACAGCTTTGAGACTAGACATTGAACACTCTTGCAACACAGGTAAAGAAAAGGGAAATGACACTCTCTCACTATGAATGCTACCAGCCAGATACTTTCAAAAGGAACCAGAGCAAAATAATATTAATCAACTTGAAAAGCCAAGAATCCCAAAATCAACTGTTCAACAACCAATAATAACTATTGTAATGGCTGTAACAATCTTCCATCTACTCTTCACAAATATCTCAGACACTGATCCATCCAGCCTTTTTAGCTTCTATCCTATTGGTTTGGGACTCAATTCTTATTCATAATCTGTGCACAGTCATTGTGTTTAATTTCTTCTTGCCTTTAGTAATTAATAAACTTACATATAGTTAACTCAAGAAAGCTACATTAAATGGTCTCCATTAATACATCAAATGGTCTGGAGAAGAGGTATCAATAAGGGAGGAGTATAGAAGAGAATTCAGCAATGTTCCCTATAAGCTGCACTCCGAGACCTCGGAGGTCCACGCTTTAAGCAGGAGAAATGAGAGGAAACGTAGAGAGGCAGATTGTCACTCCTCACCCAGGAGAATGTGGGTTCCCCTGCCTGGAACTGCCTGGATCTGTCTTAGGGTCTGGTTATAACACCACTCACATCGAGGAATGTCCTGGATGTGTGAGCAATGAACCTTCAACAGAGTTAAACAGGAAGACGCATTGACACAGGGTATCTTAAATCAAAAAAGTCCATTTGTTGTGACAGTGTTAGAACTGTGGGCACAACTGATGGCACAGGGACCTGATGCTAAGGGTGCCATGTAAGATGCCCCATATGATTGATTGTGAGCTTCATGTGCTACACCAGACATCTAGATCAATGGGTATCAGCAGAAACTCTGTATGGACAGGCTTCACTAACTGACCACCTTCCCTTCCCCCTACTGAGGCTGCTGAGCAGTCAGTATGTCCCCTGGCACTAGTCCAACTCAAGTTATGAGGAGGATGGACAAAAAAACTACAAAGGGATATAGAGAGGCTAAATAAGTGGACAATAAGAATGGAATTTGGAGTGTAACATGAGAAAATATGAGGTCGTCCACTTTGACTGGAAGAGTTGAAAAGCAGGCCATAATTCAAACAGAGAGGGTTTGAAGAATATCTCAGTATGGAGGGATGAGTGCATCCTTGTACATGAATCACAAAATGTTGGAATGCAGGAAGCAACTAGGAAGGCAAATGGAGGCTTGACGTGTCTTGCAATCTGGATGGAGTGTGGAAGTAAGGATGCCTTGTTATCACTGTACAGAGTGTTGGTGAGGCCTCAAGGGGAGAACTGTGTAGTTTTCTGATATACTTCCATTGAAAACAGTTAAGAGAAGATTCAGAAGGTGGATTCTTGGGTTAGGAGGGCTGTTTTGTGTGGAAATATGCATCAGGTTGAGCCTATACTCACTGGAGTTTAGAAGAATAATGGGTGATCTTATTGAAACACACAACATTCTGAGTGGGCTTGACAGCATAGATGCTCATGGGAGAATCTAGGACAAGGGGCCACAGTTTCAAAATAAGAGGCTCCCCATTTAAAACAAAGGTAAAGAAGAATTTTCTCTCTCATAAGGTTATTAGACTTTGCCATTCTCTGTATCTGGGAGCAGTGGAGGCTCTAACATTGACTATAATCAAAGCCACAACAAACAAATTTTCGATTGACAATAAAAGTCAAGGATTATGGGAACAGGCAGGAATGAAGAGTTAAGCTCATGGTCAGGTCAGACCCAGTTTATTGAAAGGCAGAGCATGTTCGATGGGCCTTCTCCTGCTTTCAATCAATGGAACCTTATTATGACCTGATGAACTCCTTGTGGCGTCAAGTTCTGCAGAGCGTTGCGCAATATATGGGCTTGAAGGGTGGCTTTGGAGAGCAATCTCAAACAGAGTAGAGCACCAAAACTGTGTTTTGCACACACCAATGGTCTGTAAAATGGTTTCTCTTGTTGTCA
This sequence comes from Chiloscyllium plagiosum, assembly GCF_004010195.1. NCBI lineage: Eukaryota > Metazoa > Chordata > Chondrichthyes > Orectolobiformes > Hemiscylliidae > Chiloscyllium > Chiloscyllium plagiosum. The sequence goes on along the minus strand of NC_057720.1, from coordinate 77,988,528 downwards.
AACAGCAACAGTGTCTTTCCGTGTTTTCACGGTGGTGTTCTACCCTGGCATCATCAGCCATGTCTGCAAGAGGTTCCCAGTGTCACCCAGTAGCTGGACATGATACTTTTAAAGATAATCATTGTATTGCTGTCCTCATTATTCATTCACGGGATGTGGCCGTCACTGGCTAGGCTAACATTTACTGTCCAGAGGGCTGTTAAGAGTCAACTGCATTGATAAGGGTTTGGAGTCACGTGTAGGCCAGACCAGTTAAGGATGACAGTTTCCCTTCCTAAAGGGCAATAATGAACCAGATGGGTTTTTCCTTCAAAAGTTGGGATCCTTAGGCTTTTAATACCAGATTTTTATTGAATTTAAATTCCACCATCTGCCATAGTGGGATTTGAACCTGGGTCCCCAGAACATTACCTGGGTTAATCTCTGGTTTAAAAATCCATCACCTTCATTTGCTTTCAGACTTCACTTTCTGAGGTAAAGGAGTTGAAAGCAGGATGTCAGAATTCAGCAAATGTGACAGCTTCTGTGGTGACATAATTGGGGGTGGAGTTTCTTCCATAAGTGAACTGATCATGATCATAGTGGCTCAGTGGTGGCTACTTCACAGTGCCAGGGACCCAGGTTCAATTCCACCCTCAGGCAACTGCCTAAATTTGCACAGTCTCCCTGTGTCTGCATGGGTTTCCTCCCACAATCCAAAGATGTGCAGGTGAGGTGGATTAGTTACAGTAAATGCAAAGACTGGGTGGGATGCCCTTCAGTGGGTTGGTGTGAACTTGATGGGCTGAATGGCCTGCGTCCGCACTGTAGGGATTCTATGATAGGTCCTCGGAGGCTGTGAAAGCACATTTATTGCACTTCCAGACATTGCAGGTTATAGCCCTGGGAAAGCTGGTTTGGGACAGCAGTCTTTTAGCAGGTTTGTCTTCTGCTGCCTCCCTGTTGAAATCCCATTATCGCTGATTATCTCTCTCAGACTTTTGTCTTGGTTGCTCTGATCAAAATCCTAACCTGCTTTACGCAACAAAGCTTTGTTGAATCATTGGTCCTCTTCCCCCTCCCCACCCCTCTATACCTTCAGCAAGGACTGTTTCCTTTGACAGACCTCGGTTTGCGCCACCATCTCAACCGACAATGTTTCACTGAGCATCGCAGCCGGGCCTGCAGGGGCTGACTGGACCTCCCAGTCACCGCCCAATTTAATTCCCCTTCCCACTGCCTTTCCAACATGACCATCCTTGGTCTCCTCCATTGCCACAACGAGCCACACCGCAAATTGGAGGAACAACACGTCATCTTCCGCCTGAGCAGCCTACAACCAGAGGACTCAATATTGAGTTCTCCAATTTCAAATAACTTACCTCCCCATCCCCCGACTCTCTTCCCAGCCCCTCCCCATCCCTTCCACTCCTCCCTGCCACCAACTGGACTCATTATTCCCACTGACCAACCAGGTCATATCCTCCACCTGTCTTCGCCAATCCCCACTTCACCACCCTGCCACCGCTTCCACCTTTATCTGCAGCTCTCCCTACACCCATCCTCAATCCTGAAGAAGGGTTACACCTGAATCATCGACCTGTGCACCTCCTGATGCTGCCTGGCTTGCTGTGTTCTTCCAGCCTCCTACCTGTCTAATTTGGATTCCAGCATCTGCGGTTCCTTTTGCCTCCTGAAAGTGAAGTCAATTATGATGGAATTCCCTGTGGTATACTTCCAGTCTCCCATTCTCTCAGAAGCTTTGCATTTTAAGAAACTTTAACAGAGGCCTATTGTGTTGTTCAAGGATTTTAATTGAATTGCAAAATTCTCCTTTTGTAATTAATGCTGAGACAACACAACAGTCTGCCTGTTTTTTTTTCAGAAGTCACACGACATCAGGTTATAGTCCAACAGATTTATTTGAAATCACAAGCTTTTGGAGTGCTGCTCCTTTGTCAGTGCAGTGAAGGGGAGCACATAGACGCAGAATTTATAAAGTTAAAAATCACACAACACCAGGTTATACCCAACAGGTTTATTTGGAGGCACTAGCTTTCAGAACACTGCTTCTTCATCACCTGATGTGCATCTGATGAAGAAGCAGCGCTTCGAAAACTAGTGCCTCCAAACAAGCTAATTAGGATAGAGAGGCCACAAGTTATCACGGTGATGGTATTAAAACTGGACAGCAAGGAAGATTTTACAGATACAGAACAGTGTGGTGGGGCCACATGTAGCGCAACATGATGCCAAGGTCACAGCTGAGGCTGTCTTCATGGGTATGGAACGTGGCTATCATTTTCTGCTCAGTGGTTCTGCGTTGTTATGTACCTTGAAGGCTGCCTTGGAGGATGCTCTGAAAGCTTGTGACTTCAAATAACCCTGTTGGCCTATAACCTGGTGTTGTGTGACTTCTGACCTTGTCCATCCCAGTCCAACACCAGCACCTCCACATCATGTCTACTTTTTGGCAGCAATAAATCAGCAAGAATAATCATATGTCTTCCAAGAGTATCTTTTGATTCTATGCCCATTTTAAAAAGACAGTTTAGCCCTCTTTACAAACTTTATAATGACAAGTGCTGGTATGTGCTTTATTTCAAAGTTTGCTTGGTTTCCTCTCCCAACATTGGGTGGGTTGCTAATGACATGCATATGGCTTCCTGAGTAAAGTGGGAACACATCCAGAAACCAGCCCAACACTTCTTATTTAATTTTCCTGCACACCCTGTGTCTATTTTCCACCTCCGGGACTCAGTAGAAATCTTCCCCTTTGGGACCTTTGCTCAGATTGATAATTATTGACCTTCTGAAATGCAATTGATTCAGATTGTTTAATGCAAGTTATTGACGAACTTTACCGATGGGGAATATTTCTGGGGGAATTCCCTGAGTTTTTAGATTCATGCTTCAAATAGGATGGAAATTCAATAAATTAAGACGTACACAAAACTCATTGGATTCCAATAGTGACTCCCAAGACTCCTACACCATGAAAGATTACAAATGCCCTTTCAATATTATTCACTTCGGAATCCAAGAAGTAATTTGTTATGAAGGAGTGCTGACCAGGAAGTAAAGTGAGATAAATAAGGACTCTCAACATACTTAGGTCAATGTGACAATGCAAAGATGATAACTGAACTAAACTGAGGACTCCGGACAGCAAGAAAGCATTGAGATATGGGATGTCTAACCCAAATTAATTAAAAAACAGTAGTTAAAAAAGCACAAACAATTGCATTACAGGTTGTATAAATAGATCATAGCTAAGAGCACAGTGCAAGGCTTTGGAAACCTTATTTTATTAAAGGCATGAAGGTCAGTGAAAGGCAGTTCAGTAAACTAGTGACAATGATGGGGGACTGTTTTTGTTTGCAATGCTTGAGGCTGTTCCCACTGTTGATACTGTTTTACAAATATGAAATTTATGAAGAAAAACACCTTTGACCACAAGTCCATCAGGAAGTAGTTAGCACATAGTGCTCTTGAGATCCTTCGGGAAAAGAAGAGGACGGATCCTATCGACCGGTTCCCTGAGCAGACTGTCAAAGCCATTTGGCAGAATGCCTCATCGCCAGAACTTTCCAACAAGCACCAAGACATGGCTTAGCTGGTGGTGAGAAGGGCTCTGCCTGAGAGATCCTTTATGCACGCCCGGACTCTCAGCCGCACCGCACGCTGCCCTCGAAGCAGCTGCGGGGGGGAACAAGACTGTCACACACCTCATTCTGGAAAATGCCTATGCAAAGGAAGTCTGGAGAGGAATGCAGTGGTGTTTGTCGAGGTTCATCCCGAGCAGCTCCGTGACACGGGATTCCATGCTCTACGGTCTGTTTCCTGGGATGCACACCGAGATGAACATCAACTATGCCTGGAGGATCATCAACTCAGTGAAAGACATTCTTTGGTCTGTCTGAAGCCTGTTGATCTTCCAGCTGAAGGAGTTGACCCCGACTGAGTGTTGTGGACTGGCACATTCCAAGGTCCAGGACTACGTGCTGAGGGACGCGCTGAAGCTTGGGGCAGCTGCCGCCAAGGCGCGGTGGGGAAGACCACCGTGTAACGTCTGCCTGCCTAAGAACAGGGGGCCTATGCAGTAAGGGGCCTCCGCTGATGCCTCAGCTAAATATATGGATGGTAAACGTACAGACCTGTATATACGAATGATTACTCGATCTCTGTATGCAAAGAAATGGAATGTTTACATATGTATGGCATGACCAATTGTACAGATCATCAAAATATTTTATGAATGAAGTATATTTTTGAAATAAAAAAAATTTACAAATGTTGTGAGGCTGTGTTCACCTGAACGATCTGAAAACCAACTTGGGTTGGTTCACGACCACCAATCCTTCTTATTGGTATCAGTCTTGGCTATTTATAGTACATGGGGAAGGATGCCCACAGTCTTCCACAGAACTTAGGATCAAACATGATGAGCAGTAAATAGGTTTAATACATAGTGCTTAGTAGCTAGTTACAGTACATCTAGGATACATGATGGGCTCTTCTGAGACATCAGGCTCAATTTGAGAGTAAATACACAATATCGTCATAGAGTCATGGAAATAGACCCTTCAGATCAACCAGATCATGTCAACCATAATCCCAAACTAAACTAGTCCCACCTGCCTGTCCTTGGCCCATATCCCTCCAAATCTCTCCTCATCATGTTCTAATATAAATGTCTTTAAAACATTGTAACTGTATCCACATCCACCACTCCCTCTGCAATTTAATTCCACACACGAACCACTCTCTGTGTAAAACAGTTGCCCCTCATCTCCTTTCTAAATCTTGTTCCTCTCACCTCAAAAATATGCTCTACAGTCTTGAAATGCCCCACCCCAGGGAAAAGGCATCTGCCATTCATCTAAACTATGCCCTTCATGGTTTTATAAACCTCTATGAGGTCACCCCTCAACCTCCTAAGCTCTGGTGAGAAAAGTGTAGGCCTATCCAGCCTTTTCCTTTAACTCGAATCTTCCATTCATGGCAGCATCCTGGGAAATCTTTTCCAATGACAGGGCGAACTGGACACAACATTCCAGAAGAGGCCTCACTAATGTTCTGTACAACCTCATCACTTCCCGATTCTTATATTCAAAGATCTGAGCAGTCAAAGCAAGTGTGCTAAACACCTTCATCACCATCCCTGTCTACATGTGATGCAAACATCAAAGCGTTATGTTCCTGAACGCCTAGGTGTCTCTGTTCTCCAACATCACCCAAGGCACTACTTGTTTGTTTTATCCAAACGCAGCACCTTGCCTTTATCGAAATTAAACTCCATCTGCCACGCCTCAGCCCATTGATGCAGTGGGGTGACACAGTGGCTCAATTGTTAGCGCTGCTGCGGCACATACCAGGGACCCAGCTTTGATTCCATCCTCAGCGTGGAGTTTGCACGTTCCCCCTGCGTCTGCATGGATTTCCTCCAAGTGCTCTGGTTTCTTCCTAAAGATGTGAAAGTTAGGCAATTGGCCATGCTAAATTGCTCATATTGTCCAGGGATGTGCAGGCTAGGGAGATCAACCATAGGGTGGATCTGGGCGGAATGCCATTTAGAGCGTCAGTGAAATCAATGGGCAGATTCTAAAATGTATGGAATCTATTGTGTGAATCAATTTAGATCTCTTTGTAATCTTAGATAACCTTCTTGATTGTCCACTATATCACCAATGTTGGTGTGCCCACAAACTTATAACCACACCTTTTATATTCTCATCTAAATCATCTATATAAATGACAAACAAAAGCAGACCCAGCACTGATTCAGCACATTATTGCTATTGAGACACTTTCACATTGAATTAGTTACAAACATAGAAGTAGCCTTGCAAACTACAATTGACACGAGAAAACCGTAACTATGAGGAGAAAGTTGACATGGTCATTTTAATTGGAGTAGAAAAAGCTAAAGGGAAATGTAATTTAAAAAAGGCTTTTAAGATAAGGAATCTAAAAAACTGTATGAATAAGGAAGGATTGTTTCCTCTGGTTGGCCATTTGGTAAGGAGGAATAGTTAATTTGTTTGTCCCTAAGGGAATGGGGAGAGGAGTTCCCTTTTAAAGCACAAAATTCAATGCTTAACCACAATGCTTTTGAGGCGGTGATCATTTCAGTTGTTAAAAGAAACGCATGTAGGTATCTGAGGCATACAAAGATTATCGGGAGAGAGAGCCAGAAAAGGATTAATGTTGGGTCGCTCAAATACACAGCCAACACTGACAGGATGGGCCAAACAGTCTCGTTCCTATCCTATCCTTCTCGGTAGACAGTGGCGAGATGCTAATTGATGGCAATTAGTGCTTGGTAACATCACAAGTGGTGTCATTAATATTTAGCCTCCTGACTTACCAAACTTCCCAAACAAGCTCAACATCATGAAAGCTTGACAAAGAAACCTCGCAGATTCAGCTCACCGCTCGCTCCAAATAATCTCCATGATAGGCACAAGGCAATACCATCTCCGGGCATGGGCCATGGGCACCAATCGAACATACCCTTTGTCTATGGTTATCGGCAGCCAGTTGCTGCCAACCTGGCACAATGCATCATCTGAAAAGAGTGGGCAGCATCATCCTGGCATCCTTGCTGTGCTCTGCATTGTTGGAGCAGGCAATGAGGTGATGTGCTGGATGGGGGAATGAGGAGGAGGAGCAAGACAAGGACTCTGAGGAGGAGGATGTTTTTCCTATCCAAAACAGAGCTCAGCTGCCTCAGGTGCTTCAGGAGCTGAGAGTACTCGGTTCCAGTAGATGGCAGCCGGATGCAGGAATCGTTGACCATAATTTTTCTTTTGGTTATGATGCCCAAATGTGGATGGCATTGTGTGAACGATTTCCAGCATCTGTCGACATCATTTCTGTTCCCTTTTCCTTTCTGTATATAAAAGCTTATGGTCTGTCTTTGCATTTGTCCAATTGCTTTCTTATATGGTGCCCTATTCAACAGTGACAAGATGAGGGTCTACAGCTAGCGCAGGGACTTAGAGGGTGTTCAGATGGATGTGGCTAGGGACAGGTAAAGCATGTGGCTTGGTGGTTAAATAGTCTGGGGTAGGTGGTGGGAAATGGTGTTGTATGGGTAAGGGAGTGTCAGCCATGCCAGCTATGTGTTATGAGCAGTGTGGCTTGATATTGCCAATATGGGGCAACAATGGATTGTCAATGCAAGTCCACATGCAGAATGGCTTTTAAAATTGGTATGGACTCAAGGGATACTGGTCAATTAGTGAATATCCACTGAACGGTGAGTTTTTGTGGGAATGGCACGTGGTGAGGTGGGACAGAAATCAGGCACGCAAGACACGGTCGGAGTGGGTAATTAATTTGGTTCGGTAAGATTGGATAAGAGTTTGCTAAGATAGGGTGAGAAAACCCACTGAGCTTTGATGAAAAACCGTCAAATAAAGTCGACCTAGCCAAAAAGAACGTAAGATTCAATCCAAGACTTCCCACATAATTACCTGGAGTTAGAGTTTCATGGAACCTGGTGCTTTGTAAAGGTCTCTAATTTAGAATTAAAAATTTGTTAAAACACACCTTTACCATGTATTAAGCTACAGAAAATACAGCTTTGTCTATAAATTCACCAAGCCTTCCAAACCTCCAGTATCAACACTAAATTGACACTTTGATCATTTAGTTATGGTATCTAATAAAGCTACTTCTCTAAAGTTGAACCCACAGTTCTGATTACTCAACTGCGGAATGTTGAGTTCTTATTTTGATATCATTTGGCATCATTTGATTCAAATTATTGAATAATTCAATTCTTTGGCATTGTATTCTTGAATAACTTCCTAAAAGATTACTTCATACAGTAGTGCATAATTTTGGAATATTTAAATAACAACAGGGAATTTCCCTCCAAAGTGTATGACATTTCCAAACTTCAGGAAGTTTACAAGTAATGCCCAATGACACCATCATAATAACACTTATCAGAGTGAGGTAATCAGCAAAGATTCATCCGAGTAACAAGCATACACAATGTTTTTTCAGTAGATATAATTTTACAGCCAAAAACATTGTGACAAATACTAGCTTTGTGCTAAATATTATTTCAGTTTTGACACTAATTCTCAAACCCCTTGACTATTTCACATACTTTCCTTTGAATCACCACCTTTATTCGCAATCTGGCAAAACCTTCAGCAGCGCCACTTTGAGCAGTGGTCACATGTGTCACTGCAGCTTCAGGAAGAGGGCACCCTTAAAGGCTGGGCACTCGCAAGGTGGATTGGTGGTGTTGGGTGGTACCCAGGTCAGAAATGCAGCACCCAGTGGCTAGAGGGTTGGTGGTTAAATACCAGCAGTGGTTTTGTAGTCAGAGTGAAGCCAAAATTCGAGAACACACTACACCTCAGAGCCCAGTGGAAGGCTGCCATGCAAACCCATGTGGTAGAATGTCTCTGGCCCCTGTCACAGTCATAGATAGAGTCCTAGAGATGTACAGCACAGAAACAGACCCTTCGGTCCAACCTGTCCATGCTGACCAGATATCCCAACCCAGTCTAGTCCCACCTGCCAGCACCTGGCCCATATCCCTCCAAACCCTTTCTATTCATATGCCCTTTCAAATGCCTCTCAAATGTTGAAATTATACCAGCCTCCACCACTTTCTCTGACAACTCATTCCATACACGTACCACTCTCTGTGTGAAAATGTTACCCCGTAGATCTCTTATATCTTTCCCATCTCACCCTAAATCTATGCCCTCTAGTTCTGGACTCCCCAACCCCAGGGAAAAGACTTTGCCTATTTATCCTATTCATGCCCCTCATAATTTTGTAAACTTCTATAAGATCACCCCTCAGCTTCCAACGCTCCAGGGAAAACAGCCCCAACATGTTCAGCCTCTCCCTGTAGCTCAAATCCTCCAACCCTGGCAACATCCTTGTAAATCTTTTCTGAACCCTCTCAAGTTTCACAACATCTTAAGCATTCCTTAATTGGCTAGGTAACCCAGTTAATTGGTCTCACATCAGTCAGTCAACTTTCACATTGCTGGCAAAATGGCAGGATGAATAACTGGCAACTCTTAACTTACATCTTGCCAGCCTTCTTGCTTGGAGAAAGTGAGGACTGCAGATGCTGGAGATCAGAGCTGAAAATGTGTTGCTGGAAAAGCGCAGCAGGTCAGGCAGCATCCGAGGAGCAGGAGAATCGACATTTCGGGCATGATACCTTCCTGAAGAAGGGCTCATGCCCGAAACGTCGATTCTCCTGCTCTTTGGATGCTGCCTGACCTGCTGCGCTTTTCCAGCAACACATTTTCAGCCTTCTTGCTTCCCAATCCATCCTTAAAAGGCCCAGAAAATTCTGGCATGTTTCCTTTACCAGTGGAACAGAAAAGCTCAAAGTCTTATACAGAGTCATACAGCATGGAAACAGACTTTGCGGTCCAACACGCCCATGCTGACCTGGTTTCTCAACTGAACTAGTCCCATTTGCCTACGTTTGTCCTATATACCTCTAAATCTTTCCAATCCATGTTCCTGTCCAAATATCTTTTAAATGTCCCAATTGTACTCATCCCTACCACTTCCTCTGGAAGCCTGTTCCATATTGCATAGAATTTACTGCACAGAATCAGAGCAGTCAACTTAACGGATTCCACATCAGATGATGAAATTTGAATCCAACTAATAAAGCTGAAATTAAAAGCAAGTCAAATGGTGACCGTGAAATCATAGATTTTCACAACAGTCACCAACCTGGCTCAATTAAGTCTTAAAGGAAAGGTTATCCACTCTCCTTACTGGCCTTTGTGTGACTCTAAACAAATGTCTTTCATTCTTAACTGCCCCGAAATAGCTGAGCAAGCCACTACGTTCTATCAAATTCCATAAAGTCAAAAAAAGGATTCAATTGCTTGGATCACCCAGGCACTAGAAGTGGGGGGTAAAAACTGGGAGAACTGTCCCCCAGACTAGTGAAAAATTGCATGACATAACCATGCATAAAGAATCATACATCACAAACCATGTCCCAGACATTATCACCATCCCTGAGGATGTCCTGCCCCATACCCACCAGATGCCACTCTATTGATATAAACAGTTGAGACAGAGTTGCCCTGGGAGTCTTCAACATTGACTCTGGACCCCATAATGTCATGACATTAGGTCAAACATGGGCAAAGAGACTGACTGTCTGCATGCAACCCCTCAGATGAATCAATTCTCCTCCATGTTGAACACCAGTTCGCAGGAGCACAGTGTAGCAATGGCACAGAAGGAAGCCTCCCACCCACAATATAATCTCCTTCACAAACAGTGGCTCAGTAACACCACTACTAAACCAGCTGGCCAAGTGCAAAATGACAGAGGTGTTAGAATGGATGGATGGCAGGTGATACAGAAACCACGTGGAGAGAAAAACCTGCTTGACTTCATTGCCACCAATCTACCTGTTGCAAATATTGGCAGGAATGAGCTAGTAATAGGCGAGGAGATCTGCAGCAAGTAACTCATCTTCTGCCGTCCCAATGTTTGTCAACCATAAGACACAAGGCAGGAGTGTGATGGAAAACTCTACCTGCCTGGATGGGTGCAACTCCTACAGCATTCAAGAAGCTCAACAATCCAGGACAAAGCAGCCCACTTGACTAGCATCCAAATCACACTTTCACAATTCACTCCCCTCACTGTCAACTCACAGGGGCAGCAGTATAGACCATCGACTAGATTCACTGCCAACCCACCAAGACCCTTTGAATGATGAGTAAATGAATGATTTCATTTTCTCATGTGCTTTACAATGAGAAAAACAGTAAAATAGAGTGAAAAGCTTTTCCATGATCTGGTGTCATTTTGAACAGCTTTAAGAATAAAAAGAAAAAATAGAAAGATATAGCTGAAAGAGAATCTATCAGCCCTGAGCCAGCTCATCATCAATGGTGCCTGTGCTGGGTTTACTTGGCATCACCCCTAGGTCTGCACTGGGCCCAACTCTAGTCTGTGCTGGGCCCACTCCAGTCCATGCTGGGCCCACTCCAGTCCGCACTGGGCCCAATCCAGTCCATGCCGGGCTCACTCCATGTGCGCTGGGCCCACTCCAGTCCACAATAGGCCCAATCCAGTCCGCGCTGGGCCCAATCCATTCCGCGCTGGACCCACTCCAATCCATGCTGGGCCCACTCCAGTCAGCATTGGACTCACCCCAGTCCATACTGGATCCAATCCAGTCCACGCTGGGCCCACTCCAGTCCATGATGGGCCCACTCCAATCCACACTGGGCCCACTCCAGTCCATGCAAGGCCAACTCCAGTCCATGCTGGGCCCACTCCAGTCTGTGCTGGGCCCATTCCAGTCTACACTGGGCCCACATCAGTCCACACCGGACGCCACTCCAATCCATACTGGAGCCACTCCTGTCCGCACTGGGCCCACTCAAATCCATGATGGGCCCACTCCAGTCTACACTGGGCCCACTCCAGTCCATGCTGGGCCCTCTCCAGTCCGTGCTGGGCCTTCTTCACTCCACACTGGGCCCACGCCAGTCCATGCTGGGCCGACTCCAGTCCACGCTGGGCCCACTCCAGTCTGTGCTGGGGCCACTCTAGTCTGCACTGGGCCCATTCCAGTCCACACTGGGCTCACACCAGTCCAGACTAGGCCCCTTCCAGTCCATATAAAAGCAAATTGCTGCGGATGCTGGAATCTAAACCAAAAGAGAAAATGCTGGAAAATCTCAACAGGTCTGGCAGCATCTGTAAGGAGAGAAAAGAGCTGAAGTTTCGAGTCGAACTGACCCTTTGTCAAAGCAGACTGGAGTGGGCCCAGCTTTGACAAAGGGTCAGTTAGACTCGAAACGTCAGCTCTTTTCTCTCCCTAACAGATGCTGCCAGGCCTGCTGAGATTTTCCAGCATTTTCTCCCTTCCAGTCCGTGCTGGCCCAGTCAGTCCACACTAGGCCCACTCCAGTCCATGCTGGGCCCACTCCAGTCCACGCTGGGCCCACTCCAGTCCGTACTGGGCCCACTCCACTCAACGCTGTGCCCACTCCAGTCCACTCTGGGTCCACTCCAGTCCGCACTAGGCCCACTCTAGTCCACGCTGGGCCCACTCCAGTCCACGCTGTGCTCACTCCACTCCATGCTGTGCCCACTCCAGTCCACTCTGGGTCCACTCCAGTCCGCACTAGGCCCACTCCAGTCCACGCTGTGCTCACTCCACTCCACGCTGTGCCCACTCCAGTCCATGCTGGGCCCACTCCAGTCCGCACTGGGCCCACTCCAGTCCATGCTGGGCCCACTCCAGTCCACACTGGGCCCACTCCAGTCCGCACTGGGCCCACTCCAGTCCATGCTGGGCCCACTCCAGTCCGCACTGGGGATCCTCGCCACTGTCAGTGCCATCCAAACCCTTCCACAGCACCTTCCAAATCTGTGCCCTCCACTACTAAGAAGGACAAGGGCAGCGGGCATATGAAACAGCACCAGTCTTCTAAGCTGCACACCATTCTGCCTTGGATCTGTGTTAGCTTCCCTTCACTGCTGCTGCATCAAAGCCCCAGAACTCCCTTGTTAAAAGCAACAGGGGTGTCCCTACATCACCATGTGGACTTTATAATTTAAGAAGACAGCTCACTATACCTGCTTGAAGCAAGAGCTGCTAGCTTAGCCAACAATGCCCACATACCCCATGAAGACCTATTTTAAAATCTGAGTTATATTGGAGACCTAGAAAATGTGAGAGCATGTCAGGTGGGAGAAAAAATAGATTGTAGACAGTTGAAGCTGTGATGCATGCACTGCAGGCAAAACAACAGGCTGAATGGTCACCTTCTATGGTGGCGAGGTTGTATGACAGACAGAAAGGGGTACAGTCCAATGATGGCTATAAGAAGCAATCCAGGAAAAAAGCTATGCAGAGAGTGAGGATAGAGCTGAAAGATGTGTTGCTGGAAAAGCGCAGCAGGTCAGGCAGCATCCAAGGAGCAGGAGAATCGACGTTTCGGGCATAAGCCCTTCTTCAGGAATATTCCTGAAGGGCTTATGCCCGAAACGTCGATTCTCCTGTTCCTTGGATGCTGCCTGACCTGCTGCGCTTTTCCAGCAATACATTTTTCAGCTCTGATCTCCAGCATCTGCAGTCCTCACTTTCTCCTAGAGAGTGAGGATAGTCAAAACCAAAAATGAGACAGTGAAAAAATTCTCAAAACGCTGAGTGCAAGATAATACAACTGAGAGATGGGGTTGGGGAGAGAGAGTGAGAGACTATCTTACTTAAGAAAGAGAGATAGTGTGAGAAAGAATGGAGTCTGAGACAGATAAAGAGAAAGAAAGGGGGAGTTGAAAGAACAATGTCAGGAATTAAGACAGAGTGCAAGTGCAGAAACTTGGACACATGGACAAAGACAAATGGGACTAAAAACACAGTGAGAAAGGATTTGAGAAAATGGAAGGTCATACAACAAATCCAGAGAAACCAGCTTCCTCAGCAAACATAACCAGACACTCTCAATTCACTGATTTGTTCCCATTCTACACAATCAGCAAGTGCAGCATAAATGCCTTAGGAAGATGGTGCAACAAATGGGTTGCAAAAGAGCAGAAAAAGGAGGATTTCCAGCAGACGGAATGCTTGGCAGATATGGAAAAATGGGACAGTGGGGAAATATTGGGGACATTGGGTCAAGCAGTGTGTTCAGTGAATTGAGTGAAGCTCCTGCACAAGAGATGTTATTCACAGAGAGAGGGGTCCCGTCAGAAGGAATCAGAATTTGTGAACTAGCGTTAAGCATCAGATAATCAGCAAACAAATAAGCCTGAGGTTTATATGAAATAAAAAGAAACATAAGATTATATATTGAGAAATAACAAAACAGAGAGGCATGAAGGGTCCCTAGAAAAATGCCAACATGTACAAAGATCTTCAATGCATCATGGACAAGAAACAATTAGTCTGTGGTTCACATTCAAAATGTAAATTAACTAATTTTCCACTCTTAAGTGGAATCCACGTTCAAATGGAACTCAGATGCCCCACTGCTTCCCAGCACGCCCTGGGAACATTGCCATTCATCACTATTGGGAGCATAAACAGAACCTTATCGTTTAATATTTGGAAGATTAACACATTTAATTTTAATGGATTGCCCCACACATTAACTTGGCTTGTGGAAAAGACCTGCTCTTCTTCAAATTTATTTTTAATTTTCATGGCTTTCCAGATAGATTCCCTTATGTTGAAATAACTTCAGCAAATTTCTATTGACTTTCAGTGGTAAGTTGACAGTCTTTAACTTAATGCTGTAATTTGAAGCATTTGGGTTCTCTGTGTCTGTTTCAGCTCAACCTAGCAATGTCCCTTCCACAATGCAATAGCAAAATATCTGAAATTTGATCTGGAATAAAAATACTTTTCCTTAAATTTTTTTTTCTCTGAAGGACCCACGTGTCAACTGCATTCATTTGACCTCTTTACCAGAACCCTACAAATTCCAGCATTCAACATCACAAATTACTATTGACCTCCCTTTACATTCTAACAGGTCTAGACAGGGTAAACATAGCAAGGATGTTCCTGACGGCCAGGGATTCCAGACTTAGGAGTCACAGTCTGAGGATATGTGGTAGGTTATTTAGGACTGAGATGGGGAAATATTTCTTCCCCCAGAGAGTCATGATCCTATGGAATTGTCTATCACAGGAAGTGGCTGAGGCCAAAGCATTGCCTGTTTTCAAGAAGGGGTTTGATACAGTTCTTAGAACTAAAGGGATCAAAGGTCAAAGGAAAAAAGTGAGAATAGAGGACAGAGTTAGATGATCAGCTGTTGAATGGTGGAGCAGGCTCAAAGGCTGAATGCCTAATCCTGCTGCTATGTTCTATGTTTCAGTGTGAAACCATGCAAGTCTGCCACCTCAGTATAAAGTATTGGTCCTTGTGGTCAGGTACCCCTTGTATCTGAGTGAGCAATGTTTGTATCACCCCTATACTCACAAATCAAGTCAGCACTTCTATTGTTACACATGCTAACTTACTACAATCCTCTTTCACCGCCCCCAAGCATCTCTATCCTTAAACCTAAATATAACCCCTGTGCAATAACCTGGTCCTTTTTGACTAATATTCTCGGTAAAATCTGAAAGAACTGCGGGTGCTGTAAATCAGAAACAACAGTAGAAATTGCTGGCAAAGTTCAGCAGGTCTTTGAAAAGAAATCAGAGACAACATTTCAGGTCGATTTAACCTGAGGGCCACCAGACCTGAGGGAAGAGGGTGAGATGGAGAGTCCTTCATAGGAACCTCAAAATGGTGATGGGAATTGAACCCCTGTTGTAGTAAGATGCAACCAAAAGAGAGGGGCATATTATGGCCTTTTTTTTAACAAAGGATGAACTGATTGGTCTGCAGCAATTCACCAGAAATCCGAAGAGGCATTCTCTGTAACCCAATCAATGGTCAAACAGTTGTACAGTCCAAATGCTAATCAGTGGAATGTCAGGGTAATTCCTGAAGCATTGGGATTTCCTCAAGATTGCTGTCAACAGACTGAAGTGAACAGAGAACAGTTTGGACTCTATTTCATTACGAATGGACACAAAGCAGCCAAGCATCACATAAACTAGTGACAAAATAATCTACATGGATGATTGCCAAACCATTGCACTTTGAATGAGTAACTGCATGCAATTACACAGTGGAATAATTAGAGAAAGGCTCCATACCCCAGGGTGTGGATCTGCAGAACCAGGAAATCACAACCAGTGAACGTCCAATTACATGTGGAAGGAACAATTTTAATGCTTTGACTGTAAGGTTTGTGTTTGTGCTGATTCTACTCACTACTTCAGAATTATAAATAATTTCCAGTCGAGAGAAACGCAGTCATTCAGACGAACTCGTCATTGCTTCATGTAGAGCCTCTGCTTTCTCTATAATCCATCCAACCCTATAATGTGAGTGTATGTTAAATTTAACATCATGGATTGTGTGCATTGTTTTGCAGTGCAACAATTAATGCATGGAGTACCTGGATGAACAAACACTGGACTGTCTCAGAAATGCTCACCAAAGATAATGCTAACTTGTCACGTGGCTCAAACTGCAGACTATTTTGGCACAACTGAACTTCGATTATTAGCGACACTGCATTTTATTAATCTGCCTGGATTTGCTTCAATGTAAGAACACAGCCCTTTCCATGGCACCCATCCTGCTTCTAATCGATCCCTCAAATACAAGCAGGGCAAACCAGGGCATTCCAAAGAATCCGGGAAATGAATGTGCGGGATGTTATGCCACTCCTTCACCATCAGCTGGGTCAAAATCTTGAAACACCTTGATAATACAATGGGTGCCCCGACACACCAAGGACTGCAGCCGTTCAAGACAGCAGCTCATTATGACCTTCTCCAGCAGAAGTAGGGTCAGACACGGTGGCTCAGTGGTTAGCACTGCTGTCTCACAGCACCAGGGACATGGGTTCATTTCCACCTTCATTGACCATCTGTGTCGAGTTTGCCTGGTCCCCCTGACCCCACTGTGTCTGTGTGGGTTTGCTTCGGTTTCCTCCCACTGTCCATAGAATTGCAGGTTAGGTGGATTGGCCTTGCTGAATAGCCCATAGTGTCGGGAATGTGGGGGCTCAAGAGTGTGCTGCAGGAAAAGTACAGCAGGTCAGGCAGCTTCTGAGGAGCAGGAGAATCAACTTTTCAGGCATAAGCCCCTCCTCAATTACAGATGAAGGGCTTGTGCCCAAAATGTCAATTCTCCTGCTCCTCAGATGATGCCTGACCTGCTGTGCCTTTCCAGCACCACACTATCATCTCTGATCTCCAGTCCTCACTTTCTCCTTGGGATGTGCAGGCTGGATGGATTAGCCATGGGAAATGCAGGGAGAGGGTGGGGGAGTGGCTCTGGGGTGGGATGCTCTTCAGAGAGTCAGTATGATCTTGAAGGGTCTGCTCCCGCATTGTAGGAATGCTATGAAGTAGGAAAGAGCAATAAATGCCCAGTACTGATATCTGATAAACAAGAAAAACAACAAGGCATACCTAAAGAAGGTGTGGAGACAATTGGCAATACCCATGGGTAAGCTGGGCACAATTACCTGTGCATATAGAGAGATTTATCACCATTGATGTTCCCTCAGCAGGAGAAGGCTCACTCGCTAATCTATCCCATCGACTGGAATATGATGTGATGCCCAGCTTATTGTGGTTAAGAAGGTCCATTCTTACTCTACCATTCATTTCAAAATTAATTTTTTATTTAACAAATGGAAAGTCTACAAAGCGTTGCAAAAACTTACTTGTTTACGAAGATGTATGTGATTTGTCCAGCACTTGAATGGTGGAGGGGACACTGCTCTGTAATGTGCAGCAATGCTGTTGTCTCTCGACAAGTGGATAAGGGCTGTGGACTGAAGCCCCAATGGTGGAGTTTGGCTGTGTAGAGCTCTGGCCCCTCCTTCACCTCTTTAGCAAGGCCAACTCTTGCCATGGTAACATGAAGCCTTCCTTTCGATAGATGGCGTTTGTCACAATGAACTGGTTTGTGGCCTCCTGGATCTCCAATTGCTTACTCTAAGTCTGAAGGTCACTGTATGTGGGACACCAAGATGGATGGTGGGCAGTAGGCGAGTTCAATAGGTCAACATGGAGTGGATAATTAAGGTGTAGCACAGATGGATGGTTTTAATCAGCGTAGGGAATATCATCAGATATCAAATGGAGGGTGATGCTTAGAAGGACAAGAAACCAGTGGAGACTTCCAGTTACAATGCACATTGCTGCAACAAGAGGTGCAAGAGGTGACCAATGCCAGACAACTGCATCATACCCTCCTGTGAAGTATGAGCGATCAAGTGCTGAGTTCTGGGCTGTTGAGGCTGCAGCATCCCACATCAATCCAGCAGCTTTGGTTAATAAGTTGGATCTGGATTTGACTTTTGCTACCGCTTTCTCCACACTGACGCATGAAGGTCAAACTCCCACCCATCACACTCCCAGCTACTTTCCCAAGCCCCACCCCCAACCCTTATTGATCTCTCAGCCTTCTTCCCCACCACCACATTCCTGATGAAGGGCTTATGCCTGAAATGTCGTTTTTCCTGCACTGCAGATGCTGCCTGACCTGCTACATTTTTCCAGCGCTCCATTTTTTGACTGTGATCATGTTGTCATCTCTGACCACCCTGGTAGATACAAAATGCTTTTTTGGAACTGGCATAGTGGAGTGCAAGGGGGAGCATTGACACAGATGACCTTGCAAGGAGTGCTTATTGGTTGCTAGCCTGTTTGTACTCATGTTGATCACACTGGATCTAGCACTGAGCTCCATGGGCAACCAATGGCCAGTCTTCCTACTTACTTCTCCCTTGTACAAGGTGGACTCCAAACCTTCTCTTGCAAAGTAGTGTTTCAAGAACTATCCCACCACAGGTTGGATGGCTTTAGGAACATCGTAGCCATTGAGTCACACAGCATGGAAACAGAGCCTTTAGTCCAACTAGTCCAAACATGTTCCCAAACTAAACTAGTCCCACTTCCCTCTGTTGCTCATATCCCTCCAAACGTTTCCTATTCTTGTACTTATCCAAATGTCTTTTAAATGTTGTGACTGTACCTGCATCCACCATTTCCTCATTCCACACATGAACCACTCTCTGTTTAAAAATGTTGCCCATCGTGTCCTTTTTAAAACTTTCTTCCCTCATATTAAAATTATGCCCCCTAGTTTTGAAACTCCCCACCCTAGGGAAAATACCCTTGCTATTCACCTTATCTATGGCCGTTATGATATTGTAAACCTCGATAAGGTTTTCCCCCAACCTCCTTGCTCCAGTGAAAAATGTCCCAACCTATCCAGCCTCTCCCTATAACTCAAACCCTCCATTCCCAGCAAAATCCTGGTACATGCTTTCTGAACTCTCTCCAGCTTCCTTTAACAGGGCGACCAGAACTGGACATAGCACTCCAGAACAGGTCTCACCTATGAGCTGTAATGAACTCAACAGCAATGTCCCAACTCAACGGACTGAGTATTGAAGGAAAATCTTCATTCAACCATTGTTTTCTACTCTTACCAGTCTTACCACTAACTCTAACTGGAACAGAATTGACAGCTCTGAGCTCCGCGTAGCTCTACGCCTGCTTTCAGATTCTCTTTCAAGCCATTTTGATATGGTTTGATGTCAAAATTCATATGACACCCCCATAATGGAAAGCAGATTGGTCAAAGTTAAGGATGGCCTCCATTTCCAGAGAATCGTGTTGCTCAAAGATCTTAAAGCAGACAGAAAGCAGTGAAGTTGGTCAGAGCTGACCACCAGTTTAGAATGGTGATGGCGTTTGCCAAGCATCACACTTAAACCATTCCCTCTTGGCACTTGGAGGGTTGAAATGTGGAAACCGTTAACCTGAATTATATAACAGAGTCTGGGTGAGGTCAAGGCAGCTGCAACACTAATGTTTTATCAGACATAGGGACCCCGCTGTCGTTAGGAAGAGGATAGTACAGGCTTCAGATCTAATAGTAACCTGCTTCTTTAGTTCCAATATCCATCTCTTGTAAGAAAATGATGTTAATGAAGTGTTGGGTAGAAAGACATCCAATATCCTGGGGGTTAAAATTAACGTGGATCTGGTATTGCTTCTTTTGGGATTGCCAAATCTGCCCTCTCTGGGGGAACACAGGAAGAGATTACGTAACATACTTACCCACTGTGCGAGGAAGAACATTCTAGTGAATTGGATGTCAGAAAAACCACCAGGTGTTATGGGGTGGTGTAGGCTGGTGATGGAGCATCTCCCCCAAGACTACCTCACAAATATGGTGCACCACAAAACGAAACAGTTTTACAAGATATGGCAGCCCTTTCTCATTTATATTGACGCTGACTTATCAACAATGTCAGGGCCGTGGTATAGCCGTGGGAATCAGTATGGGTGCCTGTGGGAACCTGGGAGGAGAAGACTGGGTAAAAAGAATATGGGTACTGTAGATGGTGCTCCCCAGGGATGGAGCCTCAGTGGAGGTGTGATGAGTGAGATAGAACAAAGTAGTGAGATATTATTTCATTTAAGTTATTTAAGTTTAGTTTAAGTTAATATTTATTTAATATGTTTGTAGTTTAGTGTACGTTTAGTAGATATGCTTGTTCTGGTAGAATAATAGGTCGTTTATTAACAATGGTACTGTGTTATGGCCTTTTTTTGAATTGCCTTTTTTCTGTTTTGATGGTGTTATTCTTTTTCTTTGTAGATAAATGTTTTGTAAAAGATTTAAAAAGGTTGTCAATAAAGATATTTATATAAGAAAGACATCCAATAAGGTTTCATTCAGCAGTCGATAGGCCTTCAACATTAACGTTCGAGGATTTGGAAAGTCTTTTGTCATAAAACTAAAAGTTTGTTCAATGTTGAATGCAGTGGTTTGGGATCGGTGTGGGGAAGCTGAAATCTTTATAAGAAGCCTCATTTGGTGTTGTTTAATTTTTCTTGGAATTCAATCTGCAGGTTGGATCATTTGCTTCCTCAAAAATACTTGGGTTCTGATGGGATGGGAGTGGAGGGTGTTGGCTCTGTGCGAACACTCATCCTGATTGCAAACCATTCCAACTTATTTCATCTTCCAACTGGAACAGGCCACTGCCATCTCATTTTCCAGAGGCACCAACAGCAATCATTTTCCCAACTGGAAAAGAAACGACTGTGACTCTCTAAGGCTCCGAAGAGTGAAGGATATGACCAGTGAAAGCCATGTTGCTGTCAGGGAGCCGATTTGTCAAGTTCCCCACGGGAAAAGGCGTCATTTCATCAGCTTGCCCAGGAGGTCTCATATTCACCCAGATCCCTGAGGACCACATCCTTAGACTGCTGGAGCAAGGTTTCCGCCAAGACCTCACGAACCACTTACACCGGCACCACCCCCAAGGGGATCTGTATGCAGCCAGAAATACTAGGCCAGGGACTCTGCATAGCTGCCTGCAGAGAAGGTGGAGGAAGTGAAAGAGCAGAAAAAGGAAGTGGTTTCCTGCTGATGCACAACCAGATATTCCAGTGAATTACGGTGAACCCCACATCTCTTCAGTTAAAATTAGAAGATGAGCTCCAGCATTACTCAAAGCTCAACCTTCCTCCATCCTCACTCATTCCCATGTGAGGGGCCAATCACAGCTGCCTTCACTCCTATCTGACACCATAATCCTCAGGGCATATTCTAATATTCCAGGGAAGATGTAATCAGTTTAGATCTCTAACCCAGGGTGTATCTCTGCATCAGCCTTCATTCTCCCAGGGCATGCCTTTGATAAAGAGTGAGGTGTGTAGCACAGGAACATGCCAATCAGCCCAACAGGTCCAGGCTAGAGCTTAAAATCCAATACGAACTGCATCCAACTTACGTTTCAGCCCCATCAACAAATCATTCATGATCATTAGGGCGGTAAGGTGGCTCAGTGGTTAGCACTGCTGCCTCACAGCACCAGGAATTTGGCTTCAATTCCCGCCTTGGGCAACTGTCTGTGTGGAGTTTGCACATTCTCCCCGTGTCTGCGTGGCTTTCCTCCGGGTGCTCCGGTTTCCTCCCACAGTCAAAAGATGTGCAGATTAGGTGAATTGTCCATGCTAAATTGCCCATACTGTTAGGTGTAGGGGAGTGGGTCTGGGGGGTTGATCTTCGGAGGGTCGGTGTGGACTTGTTGGGCCGAAGGTACTATTTCCACACTGTAGGGAATCCAATCTAATCTAATCATTGGGGGATCACATATTGACAAACTCAATCTTCTTCTGAAAATTATGTGTTCAAGCAGCACAAGTAGTACTTCCAGACTCAGAAACACCTTCACAGGCCTGTTTTTCATTCTGTGCAAGTAGGGCATGTTTGGAATGGGTTAGGATTGGACCCATTGACTCGGTTGGGGGAGGGGGGGCTAACGATGCCAGGGTCTGATGTGATCACTCCTCTGTAGCTGGCGGCAGCCTCAGGAGTCCAAGCTTATGCGGCTCATCATGGAAATCTAGAAGGTGATGTCCGTAAGTTGATGTTTCTCCAAAGGCTGTGCTCTTGATGTGCCCCAGTCTGCAAGAAATCACTGAACAGAGGTATTCTACTTTTAAGTAATAAATTTTTTTTTAGTGTAAGATTTGCAATAATACAGAGCTTCAAATGGCCACCGTTGGTCTCAAAGCGCAATACAACCAGTAAAGTACTTTCATGGAAACTTAGGAAACACAACCAAACTGGGCATCCAGGAGGAATTGTGGGGCATCCGCTGCAGCAGAATTGTGTTGAACCTCAGAGCCCAGCATACCCCCCACTCTACCATTAACACCAAGCCAGGGATCGACCTAGTTCAATGTAGAGCACTGGAGGGCATACCTAAAAATAAGGTATAGTCAAGCTGAAACTACAACACATGACTACTTGACAGAACTCAGCATTCCCACAACCAATGGCTCAGATCTAAGGTCTTCAATCCTGCTATATTCAGTCATGAATGCAGATGGGCAACTGAGCAACTACAAGTAGTTGGAGACTCCACAAGTATCACAATCCTCAGTGGTGGGGGAGCCCACCATGGCGGTGCAAAAGGCAAGGCTGAAGCACTTGAAACAGTCTTCAGCCAGCAGTGTCCAGAAGAGAAGCCATCTTGTCCCCTTCTTGAGGTCCCCAGCATTGATCTACAGCCAGCTCATCTCTCTCCATGTGGTGTCAAGAAATGTCTGAAGGCACTGGATATTGCCCTGACAAAGTTATGGCACCAGTACTGAAGACTTGTGCCCCAAAGCTTGCTGCGTTCGAAGCCAAATTGTCCCCGTACAGTTAAAACACAGGTATTTCCTCAATGATGTGGAAAATTGTCCAGGTCTGTTCTTTACACAATAAAGCAGGACAAATCTAACCTGGCCAATTACTCTCCCATCAGTCTCCTTTTGATCATCATTAATGTGATGGAAGGTGTCATCAACAGTGCTATCAAATTGCTCTTGCTCAGTAATAACCTGCTCAGTGATGCCCAGTTTAGGTTCTGCCAGGGCCACTCAGCTCCTGACCTCATTACAGCCTTGGCTCAAACATGGACAAAAGAGCTGAATTCCAGAGGGGAGGTGAGAGTTACAGCCCTTGACATCAAGGCTGCATTCGACTGAGTGTGGCATCAGGTGCCCGAGTAAAACTGGAATCAATGGGTATTGGGGGGAAAACACTTTGGTGATTAGAGTCATACCTGCCACATAGGAAGATGGTCATGGTTATTGGAGGTCAGTTATCTCAGCTTTAGGACATCTCTGCAGGACTTCCTCAGGGTAGTGTCCTCAGCTCAACCATCTTCAGCTGCTTCATCAACGGATTTAAGGTGAGAGGGGAAAGATTTAAAAGGAACCTAAGAGCAACATTTTCACGCAGTTGCTGATGTGTGTATGGAATGAGTTGCCAGAGGAAATGGTGGAGGTTGGTACAATTGCAACATTTAGCAAGCATCTAGATGGGTATATGAATAGGAAAGGTTTAGAAGAATATGGGCCAAATGCAGGCAAATGGGACTAGATTAATTTAGGATATCTGGTTAGCATGGTTGAGTTGGACTGAAGGGTCTGTTTTCATGTTGTATATTTCTATGACGCTCTGACTTTCCCTTCATCATATGGTCAGAAGTGGGGATGCATGTCAATGATTGTATGATGTTCAGCACCATTTGTGACTCCTCAGGTACTGAAGCAATCTGTGCTATATGCAGCAAAAAACCTAGATAACATCTATACTAGGGCTGGGAAATGACAAGTGACTGCCTTGCCACACAAGTACCAGGCAATGACCATTTCCAACAAAAGAGAATCTTACCATCACCATCCAACCATGGCATCACTATTGCCAGGTAGACCAGTGCTAACAACCTGGGGTTTACCATTGACAAGAATCTGAATTGGACCAGCCATATAAATGTAATGGCGACAAAGACAAATCAGAGGCTTGGAATCCTGCAGTGAATAACTCACCTTCTGACTCCCCAAAACCTGTCCACTACCTACAAGGCACAAATCAGGAGCATGATGGAATACCCCCCCAGTTTCCTGGTTGAGTGCAGCTCCGACAACAAGAAGCAAGAAGCTTGACACCATCCAGGGCAAACCAGCCTACTTGACTGGCACCCCATGTTCCACCTTCAATGTTCACTCCTTCACCACTGATACAAGTTGGCAGTAACTCAGTAAAGCAACCTCTACAACCTAGAAGAATAAGATCAGCAGAGACATGGGACACCATGACCTGCAGGTTTCCCTCCAGGACACTCAACATCCAGGCTTGGAAATATATCACCATTTCTTCAGTGTCATTGGATCAAAACCTCAGAACTGCATTCTGAGCAGCACTCTGGGTTCCACTAGGACTGCAGCATTTCACCTTCTCCAAGGGAATTAGGGGTGGTCTAGCCATCAAAGCCTACAGCCCTTAAACAATGTTTTTAAAAAGCCAATTTCTTTTGCACAGCGATCACTCACAAACAGAAATTTGATAATGACTAGATAATTCTGCTTTAAAGGTAGCGATGAGGGAAAAATTGGCCAGAACTCAGAGGATATCTTCTTTGTCCTTCAAAATCGTGCCATGAGTTCTTTTACATCAAGTAGGCAGCGAGATGGTCCTTAATTTAACACTTCATGCAAAAGGCGGCAAATCTGACAGTGCACATACTATACCCTCATATACTCCTCTCGGCTATGAGCATCCATTAATGGACTCAAGTCACAGACTGAGACTCAGAACCCTATGACTGAGAACTGAAAGTGTTACAATATGGCACAGTTACAATAAAAACCTTTGCAACAACAGCGTACAAAGTTCATAATTTACTTCTGAACAGCCATCTTGGCCCTGATTAACTAATGTTACATTTGAGAAATATCATATTTCTCAATTATGATTAAAGTAAAATGCATATCTTTGAAGTACTAGTTCACATCTTTTTAGAATTAGTTGATGAAATTTTAGCTTCTGTTTCAATCCAGTTGCATGAACCAAACATTTAAATCACTTTTTTTTGCAAATTTACTTTTTCCTTCCCTTGCTTCATTGTCTGTAAGAATGCATGAAAGTGATTGGCTGTTTGGTCTACTTAATGTTATCACTGTTGCTATTGCGTAGAGCTCCCCTTGACTTGGTGCCAGATTCAAACTGACACTAGGAAAGGGGAACTCCACACTACAAAGGTCACTAGAACTTTGTAGGTATCTCCGTGAGGTCAGTGGCAAAACAACTAGCATTAAAATCCAGGCCATTACAACTCAGTAAATATACACATGCAATAAGCATGTTGTACATTCATCATACCAGTCAGTATAGTCAACATCCTAATTTTGTTTCCAAACTAATTTTCAGTTCCACTTTAGTGGGAAGAGCAAAAGTCATGCCAAACTGCTTCTCAGAATAGTGAAAAATGCAAATGTCTTTTATCTGTAATGATTACCTCTTCCTATCTGCTACCTGTCTAGCCTGCATCCCTGAAAGACCCAGCAAGACATCAAGAGTGGGCCATTATCTTAAAGGTCTCCATCATTTCTCCTCATAACATCTCCCAGCTGCTGACAAAAACATAGAGAAAAAGAACAGTCCATCAAGTCTACTCCAACATTCAATATGATCATCCCTGAGCTGCAGTCTCAACACACCATACCCCTACCCTCTTCTTATACCCTGTTGCCTTTAGTGTCTTTCAATCTTTTTTTTCTTAATTATACTGAGTAACTTGCCCTCCACAGTCTTATGTGGTAAAGTAGTCCACAGTACCTTCAGACAGAAGAAAATTCTCACCTCAGTCCGAAATGGCTGACTTCATATCCTGAGATTGTGACTCATCATCTTGCACTGCCACCTCCAACCACAACCACGACCCTCACACTTGCCAAGGGAAACATTATTTTTGCAGCCTATCTGGCCAGCTCTGTTGGAATTTTATACGTTTCAATGAATACAGGCCCACTCAAACCAATCTTTCTTCAAATGAAAAGCTTGCTAATCCAGGAAACAATCTGGTGAATCTTCACTGCAGAATACACGTGTATGGCACGTATATTCAGAGACCAAAACTGCGCACAATACTCCAGGTGTGATCTCACAGAGGCTTTGGAAACCTGTAGTAAAACATCCCTACTCCTGTA
Source organism: Chiloscyllium plagiosum (assembly GCF_004010195.1). Taxonomy (NCBI): domain Eukaryota; kingdom Metazoa; phylum Chordata; class Chondrichthyes; order Orectolobiformes; family Hemiscylliidae; genus Chiloscyllium; species Chiloscyllium plagiosum. The sequence goes on along the minus strand of NC_057720.1, from coordinate 77,962,419 downwards.
CTGAAACCCTTTTGCAATGAAGGACAACATATCATTTGCCTTCCTAATTGCTGCAAGTTTGCTTTCAATGACTGGAACACAAGGACACCAGGTCCCTTTGTACAACAATCCTTCCCAACATATCACCACTTAAAAATTGCTCTACATTCTGTCATTCCTAAACATGTGGATGACTTCATACCTATCCATGTTGTACTGCATCTGCCATGTATTTCCCCACTCACTTAACTTCACTTTTTGCTTGAAGCTACTATACATCATCTTCACCACTCATCATCCCGCCTACGTTTTGTGATGTCAGCAAACCTGTAAATATTCCTTTTGATTCCCTTATCCACATGTGATTGACTCTTAACTGCTTTCTGGGTGATTAGGAATGGGCAATAAATGATGACCTAGCCAGAGATGCTCACATCCCATGAATGAATTTTAAAACTCATCGGTACATGTTCTGAATTGCTGTCAAAATTTGGTTGATGTGGTACCCTTGATAGTCACTGGCATCCATTCCAAACAAAGAAAATATTCCTGCTGTCCATTTCCTGTCTGCTACCCAATTCTCAATCCATGCCAGTATATTTCTCCTAATCCTATGTTGTAATTTTTCACACCAATATCTTTTGTTGGGGCGGGTGTGGTTATCCAAGCTTTCTAAAAATTAGCTTCTAGAGATGGCCAGGTATTTCTGTTAACACAACCTGTCACTAATGTGAAGCCTATTATCATGTACCTTTCAAGATAGTCTTAGAGGTTTGGTCGATTACAAATAAGTAAATTGAAGCCCATGACAGGCAGGCAAACAGGCTATGAACAACGTGACTGCCTACAGATTCCCCATACCCTATAACAAATTCATGATGTGCCACAGAAACACTGCCTTGTGCCTTTAGGAAATTCAGAAGACCTGACAGTGCTGCATGAAGAGATTCTGCTAATTGACGATTGCTGTAACATGAAGACAAAACTGAAAGAGAGCCTTACCTGGCTGTGTTGGCCTGAAACCACATGTTTATTCCCTCAACAGCAGTGAGAGGACCTATTTTTCAATGTAATGGAGACACTACAAATTAGTTTCCCTGTCTTTTCAAAAAACAAACTAAACAGAAACTTTCAACATCAGGAAGTAAGATAAGTGTTATCTTGGTTAGCAGCCTACATTACATAAGGTGCGATAGAATGGGGGTGGGGGAAATGGAGGTCTGAGAGTACAGAGAAACCTGCATTAATGGACTCTCCCAAAATTCCAAGAGTCATACAAAGCAGGCACTTCTTAAGAAACCCAAATGTTACATGGTAAAACAGAAAAGGGACATTCTGAAATCAGAGGTGCGTGCAATTTATTAACTTCCAACAGCCTTTAGTGCACCGAAACATAACAACGAGCTATCGATGCTGGAGAGCTGGAGCATAAACAGGAATTGGTGGCAAAACTCAGCAGGTCTGACAGCATCTTTGGGGAGAAAGCAGAGTTAATGTTCCGAGTCCGGTGACTCTTTGTCAGAATCGATAGCAGAGAGAAAGAAGTGGCATTTACACTGAAGACAAGACGTGGGTTGCGGTGGGGCAATGTGGGGGGGGGGGGAGTTAAATGAGCAGGTAGGTGGTGATGGAGCCCAGAGGGAGAGAGAGACACAAAAGGAATTGGCAAATGAGGGGACTATTGACATTAGGCCAGGGCAGAAGAGTTGAATCAACAATAATGAGAATTGAAAGTAGGTGGGAATGGGTGATGGTGCAAAAAGCAACCTGTCATAACAGGACTCATTGTAGGGTGGGTAAAATGAAACATAGAATAATGGAATCAAGCTCCAAAGGTGTTGAACTTGATGTTGAGTTCTGAAGGCTGTGGGGTCACCCCGCAATTGGAAAATGAGGCGCTGTTCTTCCAGCTTGGATTCAGCCTCACTAGACCACTGCAGCAGGCAGATTTGTTGGCCAGGAAACACCATGGACATGTTAAACTGGAAGCTCTCATTGATTTTTACAGACAGAACATAGGCATTCCGTAGAGCAGTCACCTAATCTGCATTTCATCTCCCCAGTGTAGATGAGAGCACATTGTGAGCAGCGAATGCAGGAGACTAGATTGAGTGAAGTGCAGGTAAAGCGCTGCTTCACTTGAAAGGTGTGTTTGGGCCCTTGAATACTGAGGAGGGAGGAGGTAAATGGACAGGTGTTACACCTTCTGTGGTTGCAAGGGAAGGTGCTGTGGGGCTGGGGGTGGGGGGCAGAGCGGGAGCGATGTTGGGAGTGAAGGAAGAGTGTCCCAGATGGAACAGACAAAGGAGGGAAGGAGAATGTGTGTCTGTGAAGCAGTGACTTTTCTGTGCTTCACACAATCTAGTCTGGTGTCTTTGCTGTTCACAGTATGGTCTCCTCTACATTGGGGAAATGAAGTGCAGACGAGATGACCACTTTTTTCAAAATGCCCACATGCTGTCCACAAAACGGACCCTGAGCTTCCAGTTGCCTGACACTTCAACACACCACCATGTTCCCACACCAAGGTGACTATCACAGGCCTGACCTGTGATGACATGGGTTGCTTTATCATAGCCAATCTATTATCACCCCCCTCTCAAGCTCTCATTACCACCTATCTTCTGTCCCAGCTTACTATCAATAATCCCATTGTTTCCCAACCAATTTCGTATCACATTCTCTTTCTCTCTGGGTTCTGTCTCCACCTACCCACTCACCCCTGAGTTATCACTGAGTGAGCGTCCCTGCTGCTTCCATTCTGCCCTCCAGCATCTCTTCAGTTCACCACTTTCAGAGGGTCAGTGCATGCTGGTAAGCAGCAGGTGGATACAGGTTTGGTGGGAAAAACAACATTTTTTTCTGAGGGTCTTTACAGGGATCCATAGAGATGGAGATCTTGCTCTATCTCTGGTATTGAATGCTCACATGGCTCTAACTTGGGGTTAAGCATTTTCTCTGTCCTTGTGGATGCTGGGTTGTAAGTTCCCCATTCCACAAAAACAGATTCTTGCATAAAGCAAGGACTGCCTCTCTACTTAGACTGACCTCTCTGACCCTTAAGCAAAGTACCTGGGAACAGTGTCTTGCCCTTCCTCAGATCGGTGCCCATAGATTCTTCTATTCTCAATGAAACGAGAAGAAAGTGTTCACCTGGTTGGACATGTTCCACCACCTTTTCTGTAAACCGACTTGAGACAAAGAGGATTTTGCTCCAACAGTTGATGTTCGTAGGCCAAGTACTGGAAAAGGGATTAGAATGGATCAGAGCTTGGTGTTGGCTGGTGAATGGTTGATGGGCCAAAGGGCCTTTTTTCTAAACAGCAGCAGCAGGTCAGATGCTTTGCCGAGAGGGTCAGTTTTAGATGCTTTCCAGCTATCCTACTCAACAAGTCAACCTCCAAAGACAATTCAACATCCCTTTAAGAATGAAGTGATTATTTATACTGTGGCAATTAGCCCTTGTCCATACGAATCAGTTTACCACTGAGCCAGCCTGGCTACATCTGGGAAAATAGGCCATTTTTCAAACGTCCCATCGAATCTATCACATAGCTGTAGCGTCATAGGTCTGGGGGCCACTTGTCAGCATGATGGTGTGTCCATTTAAAGTACGACATGTCAGAACATGAAATGGGTTAATTATTGTTTGTTATGTGATTTGATTAACTTAACAAATTGAGTCAAACACGTTAGCACAGAGTAATTTATTAAAAAGGTAATACTGAAAGGGATGATTCAGTAGTCAGCACCTATTACTAAACATTTTTCCTATAATATTTATGATCGACTGCAGTCCTGAAACTTCTATCTTTTCAATACTGGAGACTAAAGTTCCATTAAGCACCACAAACTGAAATGTTTCGAGATGGTTTGACAGCTCATAGGTTAAGTGTTTCGAAGTCTCATTACTCAGGTTTGCGGTTTCAGATGATGCACATTTTAAAAATAAAATCCATTTCATTATTATTCTGTTCTATGATTTCACTAAACATTAGGTACTTAATCCCTCAGTGTGTATTTCGGCAAAGGCTGTGTTGGGATTCTTCGACATTTATGCTTGAAAACACATTTTACTATCACACAACTAGCTGAAGAATTAACCCAGATTGCAGATACTAAAAATTTCAAAAACAAATACAACTGAATGTAAAATTATTCTAATTCTACCTCTAACCTTCTCAATGCACCTTTTATCTTTCTCATATCCTCTTCCCCATTTCTATTTTATCTTTGATTTATTCTATCTTTCTACTGGATATTCCCAACAAGACCCAGCTTTTTACCACTTAACATGCCTTCCTCTTCCTTCTTGCCTTCAATTGTTTTGAAAGTTGGAGCATTATGTAATAAATGAGCGTTGCCTGGCTTGAAAAATAAGATGCTCAATGGCCAAACTAATGATCAATGACTAAATTAGTACCACCATTTTTTTTCTCTCTAACATGTCAAAACAGGAATAGGTAAATGACGGAGAGTACACTCAATTGCTGCCCACAAAACAATGATGAAGGGCTTTTGCCCGAAACGTCGATTTTTCTGCTCCTCGCATGCTGCCTGAACTGCTGTGCTTTTCCAGCACCACTCTAACCAAAACAATATAACAGCCAAATGAGTGAATGTGTTTCCTGTGCGCTGTTATGTAAATAATACCAGTTTATTGATTGCATTGCAACATGGTCCTTGGTCTTTTGGAGGGGGAGTGTGATCCAAAGCAGGATTTTCCACCCATCCCTTGTCCCGATTCGGACAGGCCCCAACTGGAATTCTTGTTGCCAAGAGGAAGAGTACAATTGCACCTCCACAAAATCCCACCAGGGGAGTTGGACAGGAAGTCAAAAGTACAGAAGTGGCCAATAGGTCTGGCGAATGTCATCAAAGTAAGCCGACACAAAAAGACCTAGTGAAGGACCTCAGCACGGGCTGTTATCACAATGTCCCAGCACTGACAGCAATCATCAGTTGGGAGGGAAACTTTCTGGGGACTTTGCCGCAATTTAGTCCAAGAGTAGGGAAGCAGCATCCACTGTTGGCGCTGGGGGCAGGAAGGAGGGATGATGAGACAGAGGGAGGCCTTCATTTTCCTTCATTTGTTGTTTGATCCCAGCCTCAATCTCATCTAACTTGGGACTGTATAAGGGTCAGGTTCTAAGAGATGGTGCGATGCAGTGGAGTAACATCTCTGCCTCACTCCAGAAGCTGATCGTTCAAAATGCAGCCAAGCAAGTTGTATCGACTAGTAAACCCTTCCATCATGTGCCAATGGCAGGTGGTCCATGGATTCCTGTCAGTCATGTGATGGAAAGGAAATTGGAACCGTCCCCTGCCCACCCAGCACGATCTGTAGCTCCAGGCTCTAACATGTACAAAATAGTGCACATTGCCACAGCAACCAAGACCTTAGAGGAGCTATTGACTGGATGGCTTGTGTGGCTCAGATCGGTGCTGACACAATCAATGCTCGGTTCCTGTCTCGGCTGAAGTGAATCTGGGACCTGCCTCCTTGCCACACCCAAGGTGAGATATTGGCATTGAGTGGGGCCTGCCGTTGGAGAGAAAACTCATGAAGCAGCTGCCAGAGAGGAGAACTTCCTCTATGCGCATGCTTGCTCCTTCTTTGTAAATGTTCTTGTGAATAAATCTTCCTGACATTAATCTTAAATTTGTTATTAATATGAAGCAAAGTTGGTTGCAGCTTAAGTCAAAGCACCTTCCCACATTCCCCTGTCTGCTATGATTACTTAGCTATAACTCAATAAACTCATCTGTTAGGTATTTCCTTTTAAGGCTGTAAAGTATAAGGGTGTGCACTGGGGGGGCTCTTCAAGAGGACCACCGTCAGCCCTGGTACCTAAACAATGTGCCTTAATGACTACCGCCCAATGGATGTGACTTCCATAATCATGAAGTGCTTTGAGAGGCAGATCATGGCCCACATCAGCTCCAGTCTCCCAGCCAGCCTCGGTCCCCTGCAATTTGCCTACCGATGTAGCAGGCCCACAGTGGGCACCATATTCCTAGTCCTGCACTCATCCCTGAAGCATGTGGGCAAGAAGGACACTTACATCAGACTCCTGCTCATTGACTACAACTCCACCTTCAACACCATTACCCTCTCCAGACTGATCTCAACACGCTGTGACCTTGGTCTCAGCTCTGCCCTCTGCAACTGGATCCTCAGCTTTCTGACTCACAGACCACAATCAGTGAAGATAGACAACTGCAGCTCCTCAACAACAACACCCAACAATGGACCCCCCCCACCCACCAACCCTCCCAAAGATGCATTCTCAGGACTCCCTGTACACCCACAACTGCGTGGCCAAAATCCGAAAGAACATCATCTATAGGTTTACTGATATGGCATGATGGATATCTAACAACGATGAGTCAGAATACAGAAAGGAGATGGAGGGCTTGGTGACGTGGTGCAATGAGAACAACCTCTCTCTCAATGTTGGCAAAACTAAAGAACTGATCATTGACTTCAGAAAGAACGGAGGAGAATATGCCCCCATTGACATCAGTGGTGCTGAGGTTGAGGGGGTGGACAGCATCAAGTTCCTCAGAGTGACGATAACTGACAATCTATCCTGGACTTCCCATGTAGATGTGACAGTCAAGAAGGCAAAATGACACCTCTTCTTCCTTAGGCAGCTCAGGAAATTCAGCATTCCATAAGGACCTTCACCAACACCTACAGATGCACCACTGAGAGCATACTGTCCAGGGGCATAATGGCCTGGCGCAGCAATGGTTCTGCCCAGGACGGTGAGAAACGACAGAAAGTTGTGTGCTCAACCCAGACCATCATGGAAGCCAATCTCCCATCCATGGATTCCATTTACATGTCTCGTTACTGCTGAAAGGCTGCCCACATCATCAAAGACCCCTCCCATTCTTGCAGTTCTCTCACAGAACCTCCTTCAGCAAGCCAAAGATACAGAAGCTTGAACACATGCACTAGCAGGTTCAGGAACAGCTTCTTCCTGGCTGTTATTAGACTGATGAATGGACTCTCTAACTTCAAATAATGTTGATCGTGTTAATGTTAATCTTCTTAATCTTGTTAAGGTCTTGCCTCTGGTATGTCTTGTGCGTTATAACCTATATGCCTCTGTCCAAGTGTCTTTTATTTCACCCTGTGACCTGTATGGCCTTGATTACTATGATCTGCGTGTACTGCTCGTAAACAAAGTTTTTTTGCTGTCCTTAGTAGCAATGAACTAAATAACCTTGCGGCAGAGTGGTAGCGTCCCTACCCCTGGCCCAAGACACCTGGGTTCAAATCCCACCTGCTCTAGAAGTGTGTAATTATATCTCTGTACAGGTTGTTTAAAAAATAGACTAGTAACAAAAATTAAAGTCCAATGGGGGAACTCTTGTAGCACAGTGGTATGTCCTTACCTCAGAGCCAGGAGCTGAAAATGTGTTGCTGGAAAAGCGCAGCAGGTCAGGCAGCATCCAAGGAGCAGGAGAATCGACGTTTCGGGCATGAGCCCTTCTTCAGGAATTTTTCGACATTTCGGGTATGAGCCCTTCTCATGGCCGCCTTCCTTGAAGTTAACCTACTGCGAATCCTCTTACAAGGATGCCTTCCTTGAAGAAGCTCTCTTCCTCCCTCTACAATTAACCTACTCAGAGCCAGGAGGCCTGGGTTCAAGTCCCACCTGCTTTAGAGGTGTGTAATAACATTGTTGAAAGGTTGATTGGGAAAACATATTGTAACATCATCTAACCTTGCCTTAAAGTCTAATTCTCTGTCACCAGGATCAGTCTCTCAATCTTTCCATGAACAGTTCCCCCAGGAGTACATTACGTAGAAATGAGAAAAGAAGTAAAGTCATTCTGACCAAAATGTCCATGTTGGTACACAGTGAATATATTGCAGATTCTGAAAATGCTGTAAGATCTGCTGAAAAGTGCCAGCATTTTCAGCTTCCAGTCCAAATTGGTTCTGATCCCCACAAAGTTAACAGTGCTCTTAGAATCATGGATCTGTTCTGCTCACGTTTCCACTTATTCTTTCTTCTTTTTCACCTACATCTGAAGGAGCAGTGGCAGAGTGGTACTGTCACAAAATTCATGATTGACAGGGTCAGAATAAGGAGGAGAAACTGAGGTCTGCAGATGCTGGAGATCAAAGTTGAAACTTTATTGCTGGAACAGCACAGCAGGTCAGGCAGCATCCAGGGAACAGGAGATTCGATGTTTCGGGCACAGGCCCTTCTTCAGGAAGGGTCAGAATAATGCTTTGAGAATGAATCCCACAGTTGTTGAGTTTAAATTCAATGAATAAAGAAATTTGGAATTCAAAGCAAATCTTAGTAATGGCAACCCCAACAGCTATCGTTGACTGTGGTCCTTTTGGGAAGAAAATTTGCCATCTTTAAATGTTGGCCAGACCGGATGACTCCAATAATGTGGCTGAATCTTAACTATCCTCTGAAAAGGGCACAGCAAGCAATTCTGTTCAAATGCAATTAATGATGGGTAATAAATGCCAGGCATGCCCATATTCTGTATTGACTGTAGCTTCACAATGGTTTGCCCAATTTGGCACTAATGACCAACCAGTGTCTGCCATTCCTGGTCAACACAGCGTTAACACTTCACACATCTATCACAGATCTCACACCAAATAAAACAACAAAATCCTCCAGAATTTCAGCGGCAAAGATATATAATGGTGATTTTGGGGAGTTTTCCATCAGAGTCATCCCTAGAACAGTCAGCTCCCAACACGAAGATGCAGAGCGACTAAGGTTGGGCGACACGGGAAAGTCCACACTGCTGCTCTATCCAACTGAAGTCTTTCAATAGTACCCTCCCCGCTCAAAACACAGCGCGGTACCATCACTGGATGAAATGCTGCTTTCTTTGCTGTGCACAGCAGAATCCCACAAACAACAATGAGGAGAAGGTCCACGACAATGTTTTTGAGAGTGTTGCATGAGATACATAGAGACCAGGAGCAAGGACACGCCATTTCAGTCTCCAATATGATCATTGCTGATCCTCTACCTCAATGACATATTCCCACATTCTCCCTTGATTCCTTTAAAATATATATTTATCTATCTCTTTCTTAAATATATTCAGTGACAGCAGCCTTCTGTGGTGGAGGATTCCACAGGTTCACACTAAGGAAAGAAGTGGAGTACTGTGTGCAGTTCTGGTTGCCCTACTGTAGAAAGGATATTATTAAACTAGAAAGAGAGAAAAAACATTTACTCGGATGCTACCTGGACTGGAAGGTTGAGTTATAAGGAGAGGTTGGACAGGCTGGGACTTTCTCCTTGGAGCATAGAAGACTGAGAGGTGACCTTATAGAGGTCAATAAAATCATGAGAGGCATAGAAGGGGTAGATAGCCAACAGCTCTTCTCTGGGGTAGGGGAGTCTAAAACTAGAGGGTATAGGTCTGTGAGAAGGGAGAGATACGAAAGGGTGCAAAGGGACAAGTGTTTCGCACAAAGGATAGCAAGTGTCTGGAACAGGCTGCCAGAGGTGGAGGCCAGTACAATTTTGTCATTTAGGAAGCACTGAGACAGGTACATGGATGGGATAGGTATGGAGGAATATGGACCAAACGCAGGCAACTGGGACTGGCTTAATTGTGAAAACAGGGCAGCATGGACACGTTGGGCTGAAGGGTCTATTTCCATGCTGTTGTCCTCTGATTCTAAGCGTTTCCTGAATCAGTTCTAAATGGTCCGTCCCTATATCCTGAGTCTGTGACGCCCGCTTCGACAGTCCCCAGCTAGGGCAAACATCCTCCCTGTATCAAGGCTGTGTTAGAATTTTCGACTCCAATCAGACCCTCTCTCACCTTTCTAGACTCTAGCAAATACAGGCCAGGTTGAACAAAATCTCTACTCATACAACAGTCCTGCCACCTTTGGTATTAGCCTAGTGATCTTCTGCTGGACTTCTTCCATAGCAAACGTTTCCTTTCTTCAGCAGGGAGTCCAAAACCAATGAGGTGGGATTGTTAACCCGGCACCAGAATAATTAATTGCTTTTCTTTAAATTGGACCTTTCACATTCACTTGGACAAGCTCAGAGGTCTTTGGAAACTGGTACATTTAACAATATAGTATTTTGTGCATCCTGGACTGAAGTGCTAGCTCAGATTATACACTCAAACAGGATTTGAACCCATGATATTATAACTTGATGAACCATGCAAGACAATTGATGATGCCTTCAACATTTTGTAACAGGTAAGATTAGATTTTCTCTGAGCTCAAAGAGGGCTGTTTTCCATGCCAATGCTGTCTTTGGCATTTTATATTTTATCAAAATGCATATTTGTGTGTGCACTCACACAAAAGGATTATCTGGAGCATGCTTATGTGATTACTCATTAACATAACCTTCTCTTTCCAGGTATTCTTCATCAACTTCCCTTAGAAATATTTAACAATGAGTCAGGGTAACATCACAGCCTGACAATGCAAAATGGAATATATAAATATCCCTCAGTACAACAACATCTCGAATGTTCCTGAAGATTCTTGGTTCCGATTTACGTCAACAAGGCAGGGCTGTTTTGCCCTCATAAAAACCCCATGTCTAATAGCTCAGACAGAATTCAATGATGCAATAACACCACATACCTGTAAGCACCACATACTTGTACAGGCTCTCAATATGGAGGGCATAAACTCACTCCCCACACGGACAATGTGTCTCCTCCTCAGAATTTAGAAGCAGTTGGGTAGAGTGAAACGTGGAAACTACTAACTGTGTAGAGGAGTACTGCTGGCATTTAATCACACCGGACTATTTAGTTCACCAGTACTAACACAGCTTGATCTGCTGGACCCTGCCTGTTCTGGAGCTAAACACAGAGAATGATAAACCACAGGAACAAATACATCATTAGATTTGATTAGATTCCCTACAGTATGGAAGCAGGCCCTTCAGCCCACCAAGCCCACACCGACCCTCCGAAGAGCAACCCACCCAGACCCATTCCCCGACATTAACCCCTGCACCTAACACTATGGGCAATTTAGCATGGCCAATTCACCTAAAATGCACATCTTTGGACTGTGGGAGCACTCGGAGGAAACCCACGCAGACACGAGGAGAATGTGCAAACTCCACACAGACAGTTGCCTGAGGCAGGAATTGAACCCAGGTCCCTGGCGCTGTGAGGCAGCAGTGCTAACCACTGTGCCACCGTGCAAAGAGTCTGATTGCGGTATAGTGTTATGACAAGTTGATCTTTACCCCTCTCCTTCCCTCAAGCCACTGCCCATTTTACTGACAATACATCCATTTCAATGTTTCAGATGGGCGAAAGGCACCTATGGTAAATGACACATGTTAGGACATGTTTTCAGTGGCACAAACCCAGCCTCTGTTGCTTTTTTTCTAACCAATTTATTCAAATCCCCCTTCTTGACCCATGCAATTTAATGCCACCTATTATCACATCTTACTCGCTAGCCAACTGTTTACCTTGATAGTGGACTGCTCCAGAATTCTAGATAATCTGTCAATAACCAACCCGGCTGCAAGTTAATAGTCTCAGGGATGGAATGGATAACCATACCTTGATTTTCCTTTCAATAGAACCAGTCTAGTAATATAAGCTACCAATCTCATCTACCGTCCTCTTAAGACTGAGGTCCTGCCTATTCCCACTTTGGAAAATCAATCCAGTGGCCGTAAGAGAGTCAACAGACAATAAAATCTCCAACACCAAAAGTTGAAACAAGAATATTGACTTTGGATCGCACCATATGTTTGGAGAAAGTCTGCCACCTACTGGCTGACTCACAGAGTATCAGCTTCGCTTGGGTATTGCAGTCTGAATGTGTTTGTCTTATGTACTTTTGTGCCACTGCATTGCGCCCTGTGAATCTATGACCTGTTGCTAAAGGACCTTTATTCAAATACCGAAGTCCACTCTTGATCACTTGTTCGAAGAATTAAATCTAAACTACCCAATTTAACCAGCCAACATACTTCCACAATTAAAGGGAAGGTGGGCAGCAAATTCTCAATTTTACTGTCAAGGATACAGACTTTGACAAAAATAGGTAAACTTTAGGGCATGGTGGGCACTAAGAGTTGTCAGTTAAATCTTCAGTATTTCTTGAACAAAGAATATCAATAAAATGGATAAATAAATCTTTGTAAAAGTATGTTCATGAATACCGGGCTCCATGACTATCAGTTAAAGTTCTCTCATCAACTCCAAAGACTATCAAAATTCTTCATAACGCTATCCATCCCTACTAAATCCCCAGCTTAGTCAACCTCCACATAATGCAACTACTCCATATCACGGATCATCGAGTGAACGTACTAAACAAAAAGCAATCATTGGACACATTATTTATTGTCTCTGGAAACAATGATATAGAGTCATAGAGATGTACAGCATGGAAACAGATCCTTCGGTCCAACCCGTCCATGCTGACTAGATACCCAATCTAGTCCCACCTGCCAGCACCCGGCCTATATCCCTCCAAACCCTTCCTATTCATATACCCATCCAAATGCCTCTTAAATGTTGCAATTGTACCAGTCTCCACCACATCCTCTGGCAGCTCATTCCATACATGTACTACCCTCTGCGTGAAAACGTTTCCCCTTAGGTCTCTTTTATATCTTCCCCACTCACCCTAAACCAATGCCCTCTAGTTCTGGACTCCCCGACCCCAGGGAAAAGACTGTCTATTTATAAACGCCTTCTTCACTATCCTATCTACCTACGACTCCACTTTTAAGGAGCTATGAACCTGCACTCCAAGGTCTCTTTGTTCAGCAATATTGATTAATAGTGATCAAAGAAAAAGTTGCTGAAATATTTGCAAAGTCAACGTGCAGGACTGTGAGCATAGTTCCAGTAGGGAAGTCTTACTGGAACTGTACAACGGTGCTGTTGAGACCACATCTGGAGTAATGTGAACAATTTTGGTCGCCTTATTTAAGGAAAGATATCATTTTATTATTTGCAGTTAAGAGAAGGTTTGCTAGATGATTCCTGATATGCAGGGATTATTTTATGAGCACAGATTAAACAGGTTGGGACTCTACTCATTGAAATTTGGAAGAAATAGAGGTGATCTTGTTGAAATGTGTAAGATTCTTCAGGGGCCTGACGGGTAAGTGCTGAGAGGATGTTTCCCCTCATGGGACAGTCTAGGACCAGACAGCATTGTCTAAGAATAAAGGGGCACCAATTTAAGACTTACGTGAGGAGGAATTTCCACTCTGAGAGGGTTGTGAGTCTTTGGAACTCCTTGCTATAGAGAGGTGTGGGGGCAGAGTCCTTGTGTGTATTTAAGGTTGAGATAGAAAGACTCTTGATCAGTAGGCGCCTCAAGGGTTATGGGGAAAAAGGCAAGAAAGTGGGCGTGAGGAATGTCGGATCAGCCATGACCCGATTGAATGGCCGAGCAGGCTTAAGGGGCCAAATGGCCTCCTGTTCCTGCTTCTTATGGTCTTAATGCTCATGAGAAATTTAACATCCATTAACAAGGACTACTATAATGCTATGCATTTTAATTCACAATGAAATCCAGGCATATTTATTTTAGGTAATTACCAAACATGGAAGGGTTGGATGAGGGGTCTATTTTCATGCTGTACATCTCTATGACTCTATGACTCTATGAGTCAGATTGTTGCTTAGAGAGTGTACAGTAGAATATTATGGGCATTACATTGGATGGTATCAGTTATACTGAGGTTGATGGCATAGCGGTTGGTTAAGATTCTTGAATTTGCAGGTTAATTGAAATTCTTTATGACTTGCTTCTTTCAATCATGATTGGTTGGCACAATTCAGAGTGAGAGAGTTGCTTTCCCTTTACTTGCATTGTAGGAGTGTTTAATGGCTATTCTCAATCTGGGAACTTCATCACATTAATTTGTACATGGCACAGCAGATCACTAACAGGCACAGGGCAGGGGTAACAGTTGGTTTTAATCCTGCATTTTTTTATATATACTGTCTCATAAGATGGTTACCTAGTAAGAGGGGAGTGGGTAGTTAGTCTCTGTGACTGTACCATGGCTTTAAGAAGTGTATTTTGCCTTGTTTTTTTTCTGTGAAGAAAGGTTGAGACAGCAGTACCGAGCAGTCTGCTCAAAGCCAATAGCGTAAGCAGCTTGTGAGGCCTTGGAGCTATTTTTTAAAAGTTGGAACATTAGAAGCAGCCTGAATGGGTGGGGTTGTGCTCCCACAGAGCCAGCTTTCTGCAGTTGCTGGTGTCTTGAAGTTGGATGTGGGGGTTCTTATTCCTCTCTCTGTTACAGCTAAAAGCTAAAGTTCTCTTCCTGCTGCAAGAATTGCACGGGAGACAGTCTATTTTACTAAACTTGCGTCTGCCAAGAGTGTGTTTACAGAATGGTACCATACTGAACCAGTTCATTAGTAGCAGCTATCAAATAAATATATAATTAAACATTTCAATAGCTACAGTTAAGCCAATTCTTTTCTTTTCTTTTTATTATGTCTTTATTTTAACTGTAGTGTAAAAATAAAGTGTTTTTTTGCTTGAAGTTGAGTAGTTTAACCAATCAAATTGCATCTGGAATGCCACACCTTAAACTTACCTTTAAATTAAGAAAAGGTGAGTGTCCAGGCTATTTTCTGAATATGTTTTGAGGGGGTTTGGTCTGGCCCATCTCATCTCCCATTCTCATTCGTAGTCTCTATTCAAAGTCTCCCCACGCTGCGCAGGTATAACATTCTGTAGGCCCACACAGATTCTTCCGGACAGTCATTGAACTTACATCCACAATCACGGTTGACCATAGAAGTCCTCATTTTAAAAAAAATCACATTTGAATGAACAATCTGAGTCAGTTGCATATTTTTAAAGTTCTATTGTTTTTGGAATCATGCCCAGTTTCAGAATAAGAAGCATATATTACATTATTATTGTTCTCTCATTTAGTAATTCATAAAGTCACTGCTTTCTTAACTCACAAAAGCTTGGTTAAAATTGAGCCCCTCTTTAAAAACATAAATGCATTTCATCTGGAAAAAAAGGTACCTACAAGGGGGAGGATTCTTTTAGAGTCATAGAGTCATAGAGTCATAGAGATGTACAGCACGGAAACAGACCCTTCGGTCCAACCCGTCCATGCCGACCAGATATCTCAACCCAATCTAGTCCCACCTGCCAGCACCCAGCCCATATCCCTCCAAACCCTTTCTATTCATATACCCATCCAAATGCCTCTTACATGTTGCAATTGTACCAGCCTCCACCACATCCTCTGGCAGCTCATTCCATACCCATACCATCCTCTATATGAAAAAGTTGCCCCTTGGCTCTCTTTTATATCTTTCCCCTCTCATCTTAAACCTATGCCCTCTAATTCTGGACTCACTGACCCCAGGGAAAAGACTTTGCATATTTACCCTATCCATGCCCCTCATAATTTTATAAACCTCTATAAGATCACCCCTCAGCCTCCGATGCTCCAGGGAAAACAGCCCCAGCCTGTTCAGCCTCTCCCTGTAGCTCAAATCCTCCAACCCTGGCAATATCCTTGTAAATCTTTTCTGAACCCTTTCAAGTTTCACAACACCTTTCCAATAGGAAGGAGACCAGAATTGCAATATTCCAACAGCGGCCTAACCAATGTTTTCAAAATAAATTAATCTTATACCAAATACGAGGGTGGATGAACAAAGGAGAGCCAGGGCACCTCTTCTCAACCGGGAGCTGAATGACTTGGAATATCGTGCCTGGAGCTGTAATGAGGCTGTCCCTGGCCAGGCCAGCTTTTATTGCCTATCCGAGAAGGCAGGAGAAAGTGGGAATTGAAGATGCTGGATATCAGAGTCGGGAGTGTGGTGCTGGAAAAGCACAGCAGGTCAGGCAGCATTTGACTTTGGGGTTCTGATCCATCATCATGATACCAGAGGTGTCTTATCTTTGTGGGCATATTACCTCCTGAGATAATTTGCATCCTTCGGTATTTTACATCCTGGAATATCCTGTCTTTCTGATTATCTTATCACTGGGTGCTTTAGATCTTGAGATAGTTTAACTTCCAGACTTTACTTCACTGCTACTAGCCAAATTCCCAACAAATTTCTTATGCAATGGATGCAAATTTGGGTGTGATGATGGGATTGAATACTTGTTGCTGCTGCCAATATATTTACTTTGTACGTCTGGTTCTATGTGAAGCCCCTGATTCTGAAAGCTTTAAGCAGCTTTTTCCTCAGATCGTTATAGATGCAGATAACATTTCCATCTCGGATTCTCCAACTCAGTTCACTTGATTGATCAAGAGATTCTTGATTCTCTAAGAACAGTAAAGCAATTAATTTTATTGTATTGGAGGGAAGACTGAAATAAGGGGAAGCTGCTGTGCAACAGAACTCCTGCTGAGAGACATCGTCATTTTCTAAATGTCAACCTAATACAGAGGTTGGTGGATTCAACCCTTTCCCCACAATTTGCATGTCAGATCAGAGTGTGATGAATGTTTGGGGAAAGAAATAAGAACTGATATTACACAGGAGGTTGTTTACATTGTCCTCAATGAAGCACTGTGCAACCAAGAAAAGATTTCTTACAGGTGGCATTGTCAGCATAATTTGATGCCAAGGTCAAAACACTGCATTTTGGAAGAGTGATGGGGCATTTTAGCTAACATCAATTATTTATGTCAGCAGAACTCAGTCAATTTATTGGATGGAAAGAACTTGCATTGAAGTAAAGCCTTGCACAACCTCCCAAAGTGCTTTGCGGCAGGTGATGTCCTTTTAAGAAGAAAGTCACTGTTGTGAGGTAAGTAGCCAAATTGTCCACAGCAAACTTATCGTGCAGAGCAATGACATTAACGATCCAATAATAAACACCAAGTGATGTTGGTTAACAGATATTGATCAGAGGTGACCTGCGTTCTTATTGGAAATAGAGTCATTTAATGGTTATTTTTGGACTGGCTGACAGCAGGCAGAATTCCAGTGAAACATCTGACTTGAAAGTCAGCACCACCATCAATACAGCACTTCCCCATAACTACGCTCTTATCTCAGCCTCTGTTCAAGACTCGAGAGTGCAGGTCAAACCCAAAATCGTTTGACTCAGAAGTGAGTGTGCAACCACTGAACAATTATCTTAAAAGGGGTGTGTGGGCTGATTAAAGTTTGTATTCTGGTTATTTTTTTGTAGTGGTTATTCCCCTAATTTTTCCCCTTTCTGTTTCATCCTCCTCCCAGAACAAGGATTAAACAGGTTGTATGCAGGGGGGATATGATCCACTTGGTCAGATCACTGCCTAGGAAGCAGTGTCAGGTGACTGCCCCTGAAATGTCAGCATTCAGAACGTACTGATATAACTGTTTCTTCCAGATACATCCAAAGGCACTTCATGTACCGTTACATAGAAGGTATTGAACATAGGCAGCCTGTTGGATCCAAGTGGTCTGTGCCCATCACTGTGGTGCTCACTGATTGCTGAAGGCACAGATAATCTGCTTTTCTTTTCTCCAATTAACATCCCTTTAAATGCATCCATGCTTTTTGCTCCACCACTCCACATAATAATAAGTTCCACCTTCTCACCTCTGTCAAGATTTCTCCTGAACTTCTTATTGGATTTATTAATGGGAGCTGTTGCAGGTTTCCAGTCTTTAGTTTTAGGTTCCATACAAGTGGAACGATTTTCTCTAAGCCTATCATTTCAAACCTCTTTATAAGCTCGTTATTTGGTCATGTGTTGGCATTCGTTTTTCTGGAGAAAGTAGCTATTCAGTCTTTCCTACTAGCTACGTATTATCTCCCAGTTTGTTGTCCTTGCACTATCTCCAGAGTTTCTATATTTTTGCTGAGATGGAGGCCAAAACTATGCACTCTCTGGCTGTCTTATCAAGTTGCTCTCTTTGTTTAACACATATTTTCCTGCTATTTCCTTCAGAAATCAATTCCCACTGTTATAAACGTGCCCCTCCACCAACCCCACCACCCCCCCCCCCCCAACAGATCCTTGCCCATTTTCCACTACAGCAGAATCTGAAGAATATCCAGGATAATGAAACAGAGTTCTCCTTTTATTCATGGTATTGGTTGATATAAGGGCGTTAACCAGGAGACTGGAAGAAATTAGAGTGATGGATAGTTCAGCATTTAGCCACACAGAGAGAGAGATTTTGGACTTCATCTACAGGGTAACAGTTCCAAAAGGTGCCACTCCTTCATTACTGCAAGAAAAATTATGCTTCATTATGGGCATCGGCGAAAATGCCACATTTATCGCCCATCACCAATTGCACTTCAGAAGGTGGTGGTCATTTTGGATCACTTTGGAGCAAGTGCATCATGGGACAGATAAGAAAGGGAGTGTTTTGAATCACATGGATTAATACCATAGTGTGAATCTGGACTTAAGATAGACTGGTCAAGGGAAAAATAAAGTCAAGAACTGTCATCAGGCTTGGACTTAAAAGTATCACCACTGATTATAAAACTCTGGTTTACAGTCATAATTAGTTAAGGATTAAATTTATCTTCTTCCTAATGCTCGTGTATAGACGCTCATGCAAGCCTTCCAGTCTGGATTGGAAGAACACCAGACTTCGACTAAGACAGTTCTAATTCCAATGATGTTTTACTGGGCAATGTGCAACTCACACATCATAAAGTTACTCCAGAGCCCCACAAATGAATGCGGTCACCCCACCGCCCGCCCGCACCCCCCGCCTCCCGCCCCCCCTGCCCCCAACCCCATTATAGACAATGATTAAGGTATGAGCCAACAGTCAAATGAGTTCCGAGATGACTTGGACTGCCAGAGCATTCAGGGATTAGGTGGAATGCAATTTGTTAAGTGCGTTCAGGAAAGTTTCCTCAAGCAGTATATAAAGGGGCCTACTCGGGAAGGGCCAAAACTCTACCTACTGTTGGGAAATAAGGCAGGACAGGTCATGGAGGTGACAGTGGGAGAGCACTTTGAGACCAGTGACCATAGTTCTATTAATTTTTAAATAGTTATGGAGAGGGACAAAATTGGTCCACAGGTTCAAATTCTAAATTGGGACAAGGCAAATTTGGGGACAAGAGCTTGCAGGGGTTGATTGGAGTAGTTTGTTTGCAGGCAAAGAGACCTCCTTCAAGTGGGAGACTTTTAAATGTGAGACAGCTAGAGTTCAAGGTTTATATGTTCTTGTGAGGGTGAAGGGCAAGGTTTGCAGGAATAGGGAACCGTATTGAGGCTTTGACCAGAAAAAAAGAGGAGGTGTGGCTCAGGTACAGGAAACTGGGATTAAGGGAATCCCTGGAGGTATGCAGGGAATACAAGTTCTGGATGTAGGTTTGCTCACTGAGCTGGAAGGTTTGTTTTCAGACATTTCATCACCATATTAGGTGACATCATCAGTGAGCCTCTGGTGAAGCACTAGTGTTATGACCCGCTTTCTATTTATGTGCTAAGGTTTCCTTGGGTGGTTGATGTCATTTCCTGTTCTTTTTCTCAGAAGGTGGTAAATGGGGTCCAAGTTGATGTGTTTGTTGATAGAGTTCCAGTTGGAATGTCATTTTTCTAGGAATTCCTGTGCGTGTATCTGTTTGACTTGGCCTAGGATGGATGTGTTGTCTCAGTCGAAGTGGTGTCCTTCCTCATCCATATGTAAGGATATTAGTGAGAGTGGGTCATGTCTTTTAGTGGCCAGTTGATGTTCATGCACCCTGGTGATTGGTTTTCTGCCTGTTTGTCCAATACAGTGTTTGTTAGCGTTCTTTCAAGGTATTTTGCAAATGATGTTTGTTTTGCTTGTTGCCTGTACAGGTTTGTACCTATAGATCTATACAGAGAATTCTTAGAAGCATGGCATTCCAACCGGAACTCCATCAACAAAAACATCGACCTGGATCCTATTTACCACCCTTGGAGAAAAAGAACAGGAAATGACATTCCCACAGAAAGTGGCGGCACGGTGGCTCAGTGGTTAGCACTGCTGCCTCACAGCACCAGGGACCCAGGTTCAATTCCCACCTCGGGCAACTGTCTGTGTGGAGTTTGCACATTCTCCCCGTGTGTGCGTGGGTTTCCTTCAGGTGCTCTGGTTTCCTCCCACAGTCCAAAGATGTGCAGGGTAGGTGAATTGGCCATGCTAAATTGCCTGTAGTGTTAGGTGCATTAGTCAGGGATGAATGTAGGGGAATGGGTCTGGATGGGTTGCTCTTCGGAGGGTCAGTGTGGACTTGTTAGGCCGAAGGGCCTGTTTCCATACTGTAGAGAATCTGTAAAGTGATGTCACCACAGGAAATGACATCACAAAATCCAAAGAAACCTAAATAAATAAATAAAAAGTGGGCCATACCACCAGTGCTTCATCCAGAGGCTCACTGATCATGTTTCCTTGTGTGGTGATAAAATGTCTGAAAACAAATCTTCCAGCTGACCAAGCAAACTTACATCCAGAAACCCAACCTGAGCTACAAATCTTCTCCAAACTCACTAGGGAATACAGGTGTTTACTGAAGAAGGAAATCAGGAAGGTGAAAAGGGAGCATGACAAGATTAGGGTGAATCCAAAGAAGTACTTTAAATATATTAAAGGAAAAAGAATAGCTAGAGAGAGAATTTGGCCCCTCAAGGACCAAAGTGGACATGTGTGCATAGAACCACAGGAGATGGGAAAGGTTCTCAATGAATATTGCTCCTCTGTCTTTACCATGGAGAAAGACATGAAAATTTTGGAACTTGGGGAAGTTAATGATAGGGATAGTCTGTATCAGGTAGCTGTGCGGCAGGATCATAAGACACAGCTATAAATTCTGTGTCTTATGATCCTGCTCCACAGCTACCTGATGAAGGACCAGCGCTCTGAAAGCTAAAGCTAGTGCTTCCAACTAAACCTGTTGGACTATAACCTGGTGTTGTGTGATTTTTAACTTTGTCCACCCCAGTCCAACACCAGCACCTCCACATCATGCATTGCACATGGATAAGGAGGAAGTGTTAGATGTATTGGAATGTATGAAGATGGATGAATCTCCTGCTCCTGACCAGATATATCCAAGAACCCTGCAAGAGGTTAAAGAGGAAATTTCAGGACCCTGGCTGATATTTTTGCATCATTGCTAGCCATGGGTGAGGTCCTGGAAGACTGGAAGGTAGCAAACGTTGTGCCCTTATTCAAGGACAGCTGCAAAGATAAGCCTGGGAACTATGCACTAGTAAGCTTAACAGCTGTGGTGGGCAAGTTAACTTGAGAAGATTCTGAGGGATAAGATATACATGTATTTGGAAAGACAGTGTTTGATTAGGAGTACTCGGCATGGCTTTGTGAGTAGGAAATCATGTCTCACAAATTTGTTAGAGTTCTTTGATGAAGTGACCAGGAAGGTTGACGAGGGCAAGGTGGTAGGTGTAGTCTATATGGATTTCAGTAAGGCCTTTGATAAGGTTCCACATGATAGGCTGCTCTGGAAGGTTAGATTGCATGGAATCCAGGGCGAGCTGGTAAATTGGATGCGCAATTGGCTTGATGGTAGGAAGCAGATGCTTGTCAGACTGGAGGCCTGTGATTAGTGGAATGTCTCGGGGTTCAGTGCTGGGCACACTACAGTTTGTTATATGTATCAATGATTTGGATGAGAATGTACAAGACTTCATTAGTACGTTTGCAGATGACACTAAAATAGGCGGCATCGTGGACAGTGAGGAAGGTTGTAAGAAATTGCAGCAGGGCCATGACCAGCTGGGGAAGTAGGCCGAGCAATGGCAAATGGAGTTTGTATAAAAAAGTGTGCAATGTTACATTTTGGAAAGTCAAATTAAGGTAGGAGTTTCAGGGTGAATGGTCGGGCCTTAAGGAGTATAGTGGAACAGAGGGATCTTGGAGTTCAGGTTCACAGTTCTCTGAAAGTGGAGTCACAGGGCAGTGAAGAAGGCTTTTGGCACACTGGCCTTCATCTGTCAGGGCATTGAGAATAGAAGTGGGAAAGTTATACCGGACGTTGGTGAGGCTGCTCTGGAGTATTGTGTTCAGTTTTGGTCACCTTGTAGTAGGAAGAGTGTCATTAAACTGGAAAGAGTACAGAAGAAATTTACAAGGATGTTGCCTGGACTCAATGGTCTGAGTTATAGGGAGATGTTGGACAAGCTAGGCTTTTTACTTTAGAGCTTGGAAGACTGAGAGGGAATCTTATAGAAGTGTATCAGATCATGAGAGGCATGAATAGAGTGAATGCACTCAGTCTTTTTCCCAGAGTTGGGGAATTGAGGACGAAAGGGCATCAGTTTAAGGTTAGAGGGGAAAGAATAAAAGGGAACCTGATGGGCAACTTCTTTTACACAGATGGTGGGATGCATAATAAATGAGCTGCATCCAGAAGTGGCTGAGACAGGTATATTAACTAAATTTAAAAGGCATCTGGACAAATACATGGATAGGAGAGGTTAGAAAGATATGGGCCAAGTGCAGGGAAATGGGGTTAGCGTGGATGGATATTTTCGTTGACATGGACCATTTTGAGCTATAGGACCTATCTCTGTGTTATGGGACTCTATGATTCTATAACTTTTTTTAACATTCATTGGATATTTACTCCTTACCTTGTACTCCCTCCAAGTCAAGTCACAAAATCATAGAGACTTAGAGATGTAAGACATGGAAACAGACCCTTCGGTCCAACCCTTCCTTGCGGCCAGATATCCCAACCCAATCTAGACCCACCTGCTAGCACCCGGCCCATATCCCTCCAAACCTTTCCTATTCATATACCCCTCCAAATGCCTTTTCAATGTTGCAATTGTACCAGCCTCCACCACATCCTCTGGCAACTCATCTCATACATGTACCACCCTCTGCGTGAAAAAGTTGCCCCTTAGGTCTCTTTTATATCTTTCCCACTCACCCTAAACCTATGCCCTCTAGTTCTGGATTCTCCCACCCCAGGGAAAATACTTTGTCTTTTTACCCTATCCATGCCCCTCGTGATTTTGTAAACCTCTATAAGGTCACCCCTCAGCCTCTGACGCTCCAGGGAAAACAGCCCCAACCTGTTCAGCCTCTCCCTATAGCTCAAATACTTCAACCCTGGCAACATTCTTGTAAATCTTTTCTGAAGTTTCACACCATCTTTCCGATTGGAAGGAGACCAGAATTGCATGCAATATTCCAACAGTGACCTAACCAATGTCCTGTACAGCCGCAACATGACCTCCCAACTCCTGTACTCAATACTCTGACCAATAAAGGAAAGCATACCAAATGTCTTCTTCACTATCCTATCTACCTGCGACTCCACTTTCAAGGAGCTATGAATTTGCACTCCAAGGTCTCTTTGTTCAGCAACACTCCCCAGGACCTTACCATTAAGTGTATAAGTCCTGCAAAGATTTGTTATCCTAAAATGCAGCACCTCACATTTATCTAAATTAAACTCCATCTACCACTTCCCAACCCATTGGCCCATCTGGTCAAGATCCTGTTGTAATCTGAGGTAACCTTCTTCGCTGTCCACTACACCTCCAGATTTGAGCTTCAGATTTCCAAAGCCTTTCCCTATTTAGAATCTAGTCTATACCTCTTTTCTTCCTGTCAAAGTGAATAACTTCACACTTTCCCACATTTTGTTCCCTCTGCCATTTCTTTGCCCACACTCCTCATCTGTCCAAGTCTTTCTGTAGCCTGGCTGCCTCCTCAGCACTACCTGTCGCTCCACCTCTCATTGTGTTGTCTGCAAACCTAGCAAGAATGCCCTCAGCTCCTTCATCCGGATCATATATGAATGGTTATGCTTCCAACACTGACCCCTGTGTTTTTGCAATTCCTGCAGTGGCAGGGGAAGGTGCCAGGACGGGAGGGTGGGTTGTTGGGGGGTGTGGACCTGACCAGGTAGTCGCGGAGGGAACCAGTCTTTGCAGAAGGTGGATAGGGGTAGGGAGGGAAATCTGTCCCTGGTGGTGGGGTCCGTTTGTAGGTGGTGGAAATTTTGGCGGATGATGCAGTTTATGCAGTTTTGGTGGAGTGTAAGGTGAGGACCAGCGGGAGTTCTGTCCTTGTTATGGTTGGAGAGGTGAGGTTTGAGGGGGGAAGTGCGGTATGTGGATGAAATGTGATGGAGGGCATCTTCAACCATGTGGGAGGGGAAATTACAGTCTTTAAAGAAGAAGGCCATCTGGTGTGTTCCATGGTGGAACTGGTCCTCCTGGGAGCAGATACGGAGAAGGTGGAGGAATTGGGAATACGGGATGGCATTTTTGCAGGAGGTAGTGTCGGAGGAGGTGGAATCCAGGTGGCTGTGGAAATTGGTGGGTTTGTAAAACATTTCAGTGTTGAGTCGGTCATTGTTGATGGAGATGGAGAGGTCTAGGAAGTGGACAGATGTGTCTGAGATGGTCCAGGTGAATGTAAGGTCGGGGTGGAATGTGTTGGTGAAGTTAATAAATTGCTCAACCTCCTTTTGGGAGCACGAGGTAACGCCAATGCAGTCATCAATGTAGTGGAGGAAGAGGTGGGGAGTGGTGCTGGTATAACTATGGAAGATGGACTGTTCTATGTAGCCAACAAAGAGACAGGCATAGCCGGGGCCCATACGGGTGCCCATGGCTACCCCTATTGTCTGGAGGAAGTGGGAGGACTCGAAGAAGAAATTGTTGAGGATGAGGACCAGTTCAGCCAAATGAATGAGAGTGCAGTGGAAGGGTGCTGGTGGGGACGTCAGGAGAGGAAGAAATGGGGGGCTTGGAGGCCCTGGTCATGGCGGATGGAGGTGTAGAGGGACTGGGTGTCCATGGTGAAGATGAGGAGTTGGGGGCTGGGGAAACGAATGTCTTGGAGGAGGTGGAGGGTGTGGGTGGTGTCTCAAATTTATGCGGGGAGTTCCTGGACCGGGGGATAGGACAGTGTCAAGGTAGGTGGAGATGAATTCGGAGCAGGCTGAGACAATGGGCCGGCCGGGGTGGTCAGGGTTGTGGATCTTGGGTAGGAGGTAGAATCGAGCGGTGTGGAGTTCCCGAACTATGAGCTAGGAAGCTGTGGGTGGGAAATCTCCAGAGGTGATGAAGTTGTGTATGGTCTGGGAGATGATGGTTTGGTGATGGGGTGGTTAAGGGGGCGGTAGGAGGAGGTGTCTTCGAGTTGGCACCTAGCTTCAGTGGTGTAGAAGCCGGTGCGCCAAACTACCACTGCACTCCCATTGTCTGCTGGTTTGATGATCTCCCAGACCATACACAACAAACCATCATCTCCCAGACCATACACTCTCCTCTCTGACCTATCACCTTTACCCCTTCCTCCATCCGGGGAGAAAGTGAGGTCTGCAGACGCTGGAGATCAAAGTTGAAACTTTATTGCTGGAACAGCACAGCAGGTCAGGCAGCATCTAGGGAACAGAAGATTCGACGTTTCGGGCACATGCCCTTCCTCCATCCACCTATTGCACTCTCAGCTACCTTCCCCCCAGTCCCACTCCCTCCCATTTATCTTCCACCCCCGAGGCTTCCAGCCTCATTCCTGATGAAGGGATCCTGCCCAAAACATTGATTTTCCTACTTTTCGGATGCTGCCTGATCTGCTGTGTATTTCCAGCACCACTCTAATCTTGACCGTCAGTCCTGCATTGACTCCAGGGTGAGCTTGCCAATTGTATGCAAAAATTGGCTTGATTTCAGGAGATAGACAGTGATGATGAAGGTTGCTTTTCGGGCTGGAGGCCTATAACCAGCGGTGTCCCACAGGGATCAGTACGGGGCCAACTTTCTTTGACATGTATATCAATGATTCAGGAGAAAGTGAGGACTGCAGATGCTGGAGATGAGAGTTGAGAATGTGGTGCTGGAAACACACAGCAGGTCAGGCAGAACCAGAGGAGCAGGAGAATCAACGTTTCAAGCATCAACATTTTTGGTGGCACAGTGGCTCAGTGGTTGGTACTGTTGCCTCACAGCGCCAAGGACCTGGGTTCAATTCCAGCCTCGGGCAACTGTCTGTGTGGAGTTTACACATTCTCCTCATATCTGCGTGGGTTTCCTCCGGGTGCTCCAGTTTCCTCCCACAGTCCAAAGATGTGCAGGTTAGGTGAATTGGCCATGCTAAATTCCCCATAGTGCCCAGGAATGTGCAGGTTAGAATGGATTGGCCAGGCTAAATTGTCCATAGTGTTAAGTGCAGGGGTAAATGTAGAGGGATGGGTCTGGGTGGGTTGCTCTTCGGAGGGTCGGTGTGGACTTGTTGGGGCAAAGGGATGGTTTCCACACTGTAGGTAATCTAATCTAATCTAATCTAATCTCATAAATTGATTCTCCTGCTCCTCGGATACTGCCTGACCTGTTGTGCTTTTCCAGCACCAAATTCTTGATCTCAATGATTTTGATGAGAATATAGAAGGCATGGTTAGTAGGCTAATGGACGACACCAAAATTAGTGGGAAAGGGGACAGTAAAGAAGATTATCTAGGATTACAAAGAGATCTTCATCAAATAGGTCAATGGACTGAAGAGTGGCAGATGGAGTTTAATTTGGATAAATGTGAGATATTGCATTTTGATAAAACAAGCAAGGACAGGACTTATGCAATTAAAGGTAGGGCCCTGGATAGTGTGGTAGCTGAGAGAGATATAGGGGGTTCAAGTTCATAGTTCTTTGAAGGTTGCGTCACATATAGAAGGTGGTTAAGTTGTGTAGCACACTTGCCTTCATTGCTCAGATCTTTGAGTATTGGAGTTAGGACGTTGTGTTGAGGTTGTACAGGATGTAGGTGAGGCTTCTTCTGGAGTATTGTGGCCCTGATACAGGAAGGAGATTATTAAGCCAGAGATTCAGAAGGCATTAGCAGGATCTTGCCAGGAATGGAGGGTTTGAATTATAAGGAGAGGCTGGATGGGCTGGGATTTTTTTCACTGTCGCGTAGGAGTTTTAGGGATGACCTTATTGAGTTTTATAAAATAAAGAGAGGTAAAGATAAGGTGAATGATAGGTGTCTTTTCCCTTGAATGGGGAGTTTCAAGACTAGGGGGAGAGGTGAGAGATTTAAAAAAGACATGAGGGGCAATTTCTTTTACACACATGGAGTAATTCGTGTGTGGAATGAACTTCCTGTGAAAGTGGTGGATGTGGGTACAGTTACAATGTTTGAAAAACATTTGGATGAGCACATGCATAAGAAATGTTTAGAGGGATATGGACCAAGCGCAGTCTGGTTTGCTACGATACAGTGATACTGTTTGCGCTCAAGTAAGTCAAACACGCTTTGTAAAATGCTTTATATGTTGTGACTGATGGGTACCGACTTGTGATCAGGGCAGCAATGTGGCTCAGTCATCCTTCACAGCACCAGGAACTCAGGTTCAATTCCAGCCGTGGAGTTTGCACGTTCTCCCTGCGTCTGTGTGAGTTTCCAGCCAAAGTGTCCATGAATGTGCAGGTTAGGTGTATTGTCCGTGCTAAATATAGATGTAAGGTGGGTTTGAATGGGATGCTCTTTGGAGGGACTCAATGGGCTAATGGTCCATTCCACACAGTAGGGATTCAATGATTTATTTAAAAGACCAAGGAACATGTTTAACACAAGTCAGCCCTTGTAAGTCTCTATAACGTATCATTCAGACAGTATATAATGCAACTAGCATCTGCTGTTGAAGCGTATGTTATCAGTGTCTTATTTATGCTCGAAATGAAATATTGATCAAAAGCTGTGATGAGGCAGTCAAATGCAATTTGTTTTTCATTGATCGATTGTCTGTTTACTACATGAAGTGATGTTGTTCTCAACGGGTAAAAAAGTTACCAACCTTCCACTGATTTAGTTTTCAATGCCACAGCTGTCTAAAATCTTAACAGCTATGCTTAAAATGTCTGCTATAATGCTGATTGATGAGGGCAGAGCAGTAGATGTGATCTACATGGACTTCAGTAAGCCATTTGACAAGGTTCCCCATGGGTGACTGATTAGCAAGGTTGATCTCATGGAATACAGGGAGAACTAGCCATTTTGATACAGAACTGGCTCAAAGGTAGAAGACAGAGGGGTGATGGTGGAGGGTTGTTTTTGCAGGGCTATGGGCCGGGTGCTGGCAGGTGGGACTAGATTGGGTTGGGATATCTAGTCAGCATGGACGGGTTGGACCGAAGCGTCTGTTTCCATGCTGTACCTCTCTATGACTCTAGATACCTTTTTTCTACAGGGGAAACAAGCAGTGAATGTTGTTGCAAGGGATGATTGTTCATAGGCACTTGCTGATCATTAGCAACATGAATACAAAACTGGCTGAGGGACAGGCAACTTACCATCTTCTGAGCTGGACAAAGTTCACTTAGAGAAGTTCTCAGAGGTTGGGATCAGCATCCTTACTCATCCTGGTTTATATAAATGAGCTCGACCTTGACACGCATGGAAGAATTTCAAAGTTTGGGGATGACACCAAATTTGGAAGTGGTGTAATATGAGAAAGACAGGGCAGAATTGCAAAACAATATTGGCACATTGATGGAGTGGGTGGATATGTGACAGATGAAGTTCATGCAGAGAAGTGTAGTGTGGTGTACTTTGTTACAAGGAACATGGAGATGCAGCATAAAATAAGGCTATTTTTTAAAAAGGCGTACAGAGTGACCTGGGTGAATGTGTGAATATGTTATTAAAGATGGAAGGATCGAGAGAGCTGTGAATAAAGAAGAGAGCATGCTCGGCCTTACTAATAGGGGCAGAGTATAAGAGATGGTTCGACCTCACCAGGAGTGAAATGGATGGGGGAGAGAAAGAGTGACACAGAGAGACAGAGATACACAGAGAGACATAGAGCGAGAAAGAGAGATACAGAGAGACAAACAGTGAAGGAGAGACACATACACTGACAGAGTCGCAGAGAGGGAAAGACAGTGTAAGAGAGAGAGAGACAGAAAGAGAGAGAGACACAGAGAGAGAAAAACAGAGAGAGAGGGACACACACATACAGAGAGAGACACACATACAGAGAGAGAG
>NC_057720.1:77927324-77933003 GCF_004010195.1 Chiloscyllium plagiosum | reverse complement strand
AGAGAGAGACAGTGAGAGAAACAGAGAGACAGACAGAGAGAGACAGAGGGAGAGACAGAGAAACAGAGAGAGACAGTGAGAGAAACAGAGAGACAGAGAGACAAATGGCAATCTCCATAGAATACCTGCATGCATCTCATTTTCCAAGATAGCTGAAGGAATTCCAAAGATTTGTGGATTTAAACTTGCAAAATGACTTAAAACAATAAGAAGAGAAAGTGAGGACTGCAAATGTTGGAGATCAGAATCGAGAGTGCGGTGCTGGAAAAACACAGCAAGTCAGCCCTGATGAAGGGCTTATGCCCAAAACATCGATTCTCCTGCTCCTCCGATGCTGCCTGACGTGCTGTGCTTTTCCATGCTCTTGACTTTAAACAATAAGATACGATTATTTTTTAATGAGAGACATTGGGCTGATTTTTCTGCATCTGAGGTATTAGATGGACACTGTGTGATCACATTAGTCCTCATTTTCTTTATCCGATTGCATTTTAATGAAGAAAATTGATTCCTTCAAAAAAGGTTGGCAAATGGAACATTGAACTTGTCATTTAAACCAAAGTAAAGGTTTCAGTAACTTCACTATTAGGGCACTGATACTTCAAATTGCAGTAATGATTTCTATTCCCAACTTTTCATTTTACAAAATATTTTCTTTAAGAGTGTAGCTGAAGAGTTATTTTAATTTGCTGTTGTTAATTTTGTCAGTGTAAACAGTTCAGAATTTGTTATTTCACTGTTGGATGCCATAACCTTGCTCCTTAGCCCTAGTGGTTGGGTGAACATGAAAACTTGTCCCTTTCCTTAAGGGATCTGGGTGGCCACTAATTGACCTCTATTTTGCGTGCTTGATTCAGATTTCTCCCCTTAGCTTCCTTTGGGTTTCTACTGTTCTTACTGCATCTTTAAAGACTTATTTCCTCTGTTGCTGACCTTTTGAGATTTGGTGTTCCAGGGGCTCCTTTGGAGGATCTTACAGTTCAGATGTTTTCTTCTCGACAGCCAATCAGCTCTGGGGTTGTCCTGACTGCCAAATGGCCTTAAAGCTATACCGCCAACTCTTGAGAAAATATGATTTCTAAAAATTCGTTTCTCCTAGTTTCTTGATTTACATTGCTGCCCTGATCTTTTTGACAGTAAATTCTGTAGCTGTCACCATCATTTATCATGTGGTTTGATGCCACATTAGGAGTTTGGAGTTAAGACAGCTTGATCAAAGGCAAAGCCCAGAAGTGTCTTCAGTCTTTTAACTCAAAGTAACACTACTTATTATACATTAATACTGAATACTGCTGTACAAGGTGAAATAGATATGTCAGACTCTAGTATATAGTTGGTTATAGTTACATTAGGAAAGAACTAATCTATCTTCTTCATATGTTCATGTCCATGTGCTCTTCAGATCCTGTCTCATTCTCGATAGAGTGTTGCAGTCTGGTAGCTTTTATCCACAGGCTCCAGTATACCCTGCCTCTGTGCATTTACACTCTGCCATGTAGCTCTGGGACACCATTGATCCAGGGTCACGAAGCCCTTACACAGCAGGGAGCTCTACAGTTTAAACTTGTGACAATGAAGGAACAATGATATAATTCACCCAGATCTTCAGGTAGTCGTCCTCCAAGATGGACTTGGGGATACACAACAATGCAGAATGGCCAAGCAGAAGCTGATAGCCAAGTTCAGTACCCATGAGGACAGCCTCAACCGGGTCCTTGGGTTCATGTCACACTACAAGTGATCCCACTACACTATACACTCTCAGACACACACTCACACACAAACATACATACACACATACTCTTACATGCTCACACACTCTTACACACTCATGTAGACCCTCTCTCAGGCACACGCACATACATCCCCCGCACTCAAACCTGTGCACACACCCTCTCACAGGCATATACTCCATCGCATTCATGCAAACACTCTATCAAGCATGTGCTCACACTCTCACACTCTCTCCCTCTCTCCCAAACACATACACACACACTCTCTCTAACTCTTTCTCTCCCTCACATGTATGCATATACACATATAATTCTATGGGGTGAATTTGCATTTGTAGAATTATATTTAAAGATACATTTTATTTTGTCCAGAAAGCACACAATCTGTAGGCAGTCAATATTCTTTATAATCCATATGATATTTTATAAATTCCTGCTTTGGAAATAGAACCAATTTGAATCAAGGTTGGGATACAGACAGACTCTATCCTGACACCTTTAATGCATTGTATGAGCTGAGATGTCACCTTGTTTTATAAAACCTTAAGTTATTAGATTACATTACAATGTGGAAACAGGCCCTTCGGCCCAACTAGTCCACACCGACCCGCCACCCACCCATACCCCTACATTTACCCCTTACCTAACACTACGGGCAATTTAGCATGGCCAATTCACCTGACCCTGCACATCTTTGGACTGTGGGAGGAAACCGGAGCACCCAGAGGAAACCCACGCAGACACAGGGAGAACGTGCAAACTCCACACAGTCAGTCGCCTGAGTCGGGAATTGAACCCGGGTCTCTGGCGCTGTGAGGCAACAGTGCTAACCACTGTGCCACCGTGTCTCAGGAATGTGACTTGAAAGAAGTTCTGAGATTTACATATTAATGAAACAAAACCTCTAGCACATTCTAAAAAAAGCACACAATCTGTAGGCAGTCAATATTCTTTATAATCCATATGATATTTTATAAATTCCTGCTTTGGAAATAGAACCAATTTGAATCAAGGTTGGGATACAGACAGACTCTATCCTCACACCTTTAATGCATTGTATGAGCTGAGATGTCACCTTGTTTTATAAAACCTTAAGTTATCTCAGGAATGTGACTTGAAAGAAGTTCTGAGATTTACATATTAATGAAACAAAACCTCTAACACATTCTAAAAGATGAAAGACTTAAACAGCAATCTAGGTTTGTTCAATATATCATATCAACTGCATGCATGACACTGTGATCTTTTGCTGTAAATTCTGTGTCTTATGATCCTGCCCCATTAGCTACTTGATGAAAGAGCAGTGCTCTGAAATCTAGTGCTTCCAAATAAACCTGTTGGACTATAAACTGGTGTCGTGTGATTTTTAACTTTGTCCACCCCAGTCCAACACCGGCATCTCCACATCTTGTCCTTCCAGGTGATACAGGTCACCAGCATGGAGCGTGCTATTGCAGGAGGGCTTTGCAGTTTGGCAAAACAAACAAAGGCAAGATTCATGCAATTAAAAGTAGGGCCTTGGGTCGAACATAGAAACCTAAGAGTTCAGGTGGAGTCATAGAGTCATAGAGACGTACAGAACGGAAACAGACTCTCCGGTCCAACACCTCCATGC
The DNA here is from genome assembly GCF_004010195.1 of Chiloscyllium plagiosum. Lineage (NCBI taxonomy): Eukaryota > Metazoa > Chordata > Chondrichthyes > Orectolobiformes > Hemiscylliidae > Chiloscyllium > Chiloscyllium plagiosum. Next base: position 77,929,655 of record NC_057720.1, on the reverse strand, counting down.
CGACCAGATATGCCAACCTAATCTAGTTCCATTTGCCAGCACTTGGCCCATATCCCTCCAAACCCTTCCTATCCATATACCCATCCAGATGCCTTTGAAATGTTGCAATTGTACCAGCCTCTACGACTTCCTCTGGCAGCTCATTGCATACACGCACCACCCTCTGAGTGAAAAAGTTACCCCTTACATCTTTTTTATATCTTTCCCCTCTCACCCTAAAACTAAATGCTCCAGTCCTGGACTCCCCTACCCTAGGGAGAAGACTTTGTCTATTTACCCTATCCATGCCCCTTATGATTTTATAAACCTCTATAAGGTCATCCCTCAGCCTCCGACGCTCCACGGAAAACAGCCCCGGCCTATTCAGCCTCTCCGTATAGCTCAAGTAGGTACATAATACTTTGAAATTTGCTTCACATAAAGATAGGTTGGTTAAAAAGGCGTTCAGCATGCTTACCTTCATTGCCCAGACCACGGGTGTAGGAATCGGGATGTCATGTTGAAGTTGTACAGGGCTTCGGTGAGGCCTCTTCTGGTGTACGGTGTACAGTTCTGGTCACCCTGTTATAGGAAGCATATTAGTAAGCTGGAGTGGGTTCAGAAGAGATTTACCGGGATGTTGCATGAATAATGGAGGGTTTGAATTATAAGGAGAGCTGGATAGGCTAGGAAGTTTTCACTGGAGCGTAGGAGGTTGAGGGGTGATTTTATAAAAGTATATAATATCGTGAGGGGCATAGATGAGGCGAATGTCAGCTGTCTTTTCCCTGGGGTGGGGGATTTCAAGATTGGGGGAGCATACTTTTAAGGTGAGAGGAGAAAGATTTGTAAAAGACATGAGGCAATTTTTTTTTAAAAACACTGAATGGCTTGTATGTGGAATGAAGTGCCAGACAAAGCAATGGATGCAGGTATAGTTACAACATTTAAGAGGCATTTGGACAAGTACATGAATAAGAAACGTTTGGAGGCATATGTGCCAAATGCAGGCAGATGGAACTGGTTTAGCTTGGGAACATGGTTGGCATGGACTGGTTGGACCGAAGGAACGCTTTCCATGCTGTATAATGCGATGAGACCTGGTGAGTTGCTGCAGTGTGTCTTGTGGATTGTGCACATTTCCGCCACTGTGAGGTGGTGGAGGGACTCAATGGTTAAGGAGGAGGGTGTGAAGAGATATCAGTTAGGCAGGCTTTCATTCTTCAAAAGTATGTCAACCTCCTTGGTGTTGTTGAAGCCGCAGTCATCTAGAAAGTGAAGTGTATTGCTTTAATGTAACACATATATTGTAATTACTGGAAAGGCTTCGGGGAGTCAAGTGTTGAGTCACATGCTGCAGAATTCCCAGCCTCTAATCTGTTATGATAATCACAACATTGTTGTGGCTGGCCCGAGACAAGTGTCTGGCTTGATAGTGGATGATTCAGTGATGGTAATGCCATTGTATGTCAAAGGGGAGATTGTTAGATTCTCTCTTGTTTGGCATGGTCATCGACTGACATTTGTGCTCCTTATGTTACCCACTCCTGATTAGTCCATGCCTGAATGTTCTTCCTGGTCTGTCTTTAACAGTGAATGGGCTGCTTCAATATTGAGGAGATGCAAATGGAAGCGAATATTCTGCAATCATTAGCAAACATACCCACTGTAGACCCAAATGAAGGGAAGGTCATTGACAAAATTGCTGAAGGTGTTTGGATCTGGGAGACAAGGCTGAGGACCTCTAACAGTAATGATCTCAGCCTGAAAATGATTACAATCAAATCCATCTTCCTTTGACCTAGCTCTCCAGCAGAGAGACTCCCATTGACCTGAACTTTATTGAAGACTCCTTTGTTCAAATTACACCAGATTAGTATTATGTTAAATACAGAATTTTGAAGCTAAACTCAGTCTTATCAATTTTAAATGTGAAAATCTCCTCAGTTCCTCCACTGTCAGATATTTCCATAATCTGGCATCAGTTGCATGGATGCTTTTCTGCTGGGATCCATGCTGGACAACATCCCTTCTCCTTCCAGCCATACTTAAAGGGAAACCCCCATCACTGCACCGTGCATCAGCCTGCAACCTCTCACATTAAACAGGCACCAAGCACACACACCCACTCTCACATGCACATACATACACATACTGACACGCACACACACACATACTGACACACACACACGCATACACATGCGCACACACACACATGCACACACTCACACATGCTCACACGTGCGTGCACACACACACAAATACACATGCACTCACACACACATTCTCTCACACACAAACTCACACGCGCACACACACATAAATTCACACACACTCTCACACGCACACAAA
>NC_057720.1:77887418-77926291 GCF_004010195.1 Chiloscyllium plagiosum | reverse complement strand
ACATCCTCAAACAAACACATACACACACACACTCATACACTCAAACACACACACTCTCACACACACGCTTACATGCACAAACAAACACATGCACACACACACACACACTCATACACTCATACACACACACTCTCACATACTAAACTAAGCTATACGAATTAGTCAACATCTGCTGGAAATATGCAGATCATGGCATCAATAAAGTTACAATACTGGTTTGACTCCAGTTAAAAATCACACAACACCAAGTTATCTTCTGGTGTCATGTGATTTCTAACAATAGAATCATAGCTTTTTTATCCAGCTCAGTTTCCGGTTCTCATTTTCTCTCTATGCTCTTTGAATTTTTTTAGCCCAAAGAACTATATCTAACTCCTTCTTGAAAGTGTTTTGAAGAGTGAGGGGAGATCGATTTGAGGTTTCCAAGGTGATAAAAGGTGTGGGTAAAATAGATGTGGAGCAGCTGCTTCCTCTTGTGGCATTCTCGGACCAGAGCTTATAGTCTTAGGATAAGGGGTAGCAAAGTTAAAACAGAGTTGAGGAGAAACTGATTCTCCCAAAGGGTTTTGAATCTCTGGAATTCGCTACCCCAAATTGCGGTGGATGCTGGGACAGTGAGTAAATTTAAGGAGGAGTTAGACAGATTCTTAATCGGTAATGGGTTGAAGGGATATGGGGAGGAGGCAGGAAAATGGGGATGAGGAGCATATCAGCCATGATTGAATGGCAGAGCAGACCCCATGGACTGAATGGCCTAACTGTGCTCCTATATCTCATGAACTAATGAACTTATAGACCTCAACTGCTTTCAGTGGCAGAGAGGTCTATGGGCTCATCACTCTCTGGGTGAAGAAATTTCTCCTCAGCTCAGTCCGAAATGGCCTACCCCATATCCTTAAACTGTGACCCCCTAGTTCTGGACTCCCCGATAACTGGGAATACCTTTCTTGTGTTTGCCTTGTTTAGTCCTGTTAGAATATTATGGGCTGGGATGAGAGTCCTCCCTCATTCTTCGAAATTCCAGTGACTAGAGTCCTAACCAAGTCAGCGTCCCTTCAAACATCAGTCCTGACATCCCAAGAATCAGTCTGGTAAGATCTTGTCGTACTCCCTTACACAGCCAGAACACCCTTCCTCAGTGAGGTCTGAGGAGGGACATGATTGAGTTTATAAGATTGAGGGGGATGGACAGAGAGAATAGAAAGCAGCTGTTTCCCTTGGTACGGGGGTCAATCACGATAAGGTACAGTTTTAGGCTAAGGGGGTTCAAAAGGAATTTGGGAATCCAGAAGGCATTGCCTGGGAAGATTGTGGAGGCTAGAAACATTACAACCTTCAAAGTAATATTTAAATGGGTACTTCAAATAGCATAACATTCAATGATATGGGACAAGGGCAGGAAAGTGGGATTAGCGCTTTTAGTGCTTGTAATATCAATGCAGATTCGACAGACCTAAGGGCCTTTTTGTGGTGTATGAATCTAGTAATCTATGAAAGGCCACCAAAACTGTACATAGTATGAAGGTGTGGTCTTACCAAGGCCCTGTACATTTGTAGCAAGACATCCCAGCTCCTGTAATTGAATCCTCTCGCTATGAAAACCAATGTACAATTTGCTTTCTTAAGCAGCTTGAAGGACCCAACCAGTGATAATTACATTGGATCAAACACTTAGAGATCGATCATGGATTGATTTCTGCTGGCTGTTCCATAACAATTATGGAAAGCACCAAATACTTGCGAAGTTGCAAAAGTCTATGGGAGTGGGATTGCAGAAGCTGTTGGATGTTACCTCACTTCATGCTTCTGCACATACTGCTTGCTTCCAGACATTGCAATTAAATCCCTTTGAATAGGGAAAGGGAATAGGGAATAGGGAAAGGGAATAGGGAATAATAGGGAATAGGGAAAGTGTACACAGAGGTTAAATAGACACGGTGGAGGAAGGAATGGAAAAGGAACTGAAAAGTAAAAAGGAAATACAGAACTGGCTTGAAGGTAAGGAGACAGAGGGTGGTGGTGGAGGGTTGGTTTTCAGACTGGAGGCCTGTGACCAACAGTGTACCACAAGAGTGAGCTCTGGGTCCACTGCTTTTAGTAATTTATATAAATGATTTGGGTGTGAATATAGGTTAGTAGGTTTGCAGATGACACCAAAATTGGGAGCATAGTGGACAACGAAAAGGTTACAATGGGATCTTGATCAGATGGGCCGATGGACCAAGGAGTGGCAGATGGAGTTTAATTTAGATAAATATGAGGTGCTGCATTGTGGAAAGACAAATCAGAGCAGGATTTATACACTTAATGGTCAGCTCCTGGGGAGTGTTTCTGAACAAAAAGATCTTTGACTGCAGGTTCATAGCTCCTTGAAAATGGAGTCGCAGTTAGAAGTGGTGGTGAAGAAGGCATTTGGGCCTTTATTGGTCAGTGCATTGAGTATGAGAGTTGGGAGGTCATATTGTGGCTGTACAGGACATTGGTTAGGCTACTCTTGCAATACTGTGTTCAATTCTGGTCTCCCTGGTATAGGAAAGATGTTGTGAAACTTGAAAGGATTCAAAAACGATTTACAAGGATGTTGCCAGGGTTGGAGGGTTTGAGCTACAGGGAGAGGCTGAACAGGCTGGGGCTGTTTTCCCTGGAGCATCGGAGGCTGAGGGGTGACCTTATAGAGGTTTATAAAATCATGAGGGACATGGGTAGGATAAATAGACAAAGTCTTTTCCCCAAGGAAGTAAGTCCAAAACTAGAGTGAATAGGTTTAATGTGAGAGGGGAAACATTTAAAAGGGACCTAAGAAGAAACTTTTTCACACAGAGGGTGGTGCACGTATAGAATGAGCTGCCAGAGGAAGTGGTGGAGGCTGGTACAATTATAGGATTTAAAAGGCATCTGGATGGGTATATGAATAGGAAAGGTTTGGCAAATGGGATGTGTTTAAATTAGGCTGCCTGATCAGCATGGATGAGCTGGACTGAAAGGTTTGTTTCTGCGCTGTACAGCTCTATGACTCTATGAAGAGGTAAAGGGAAAGGGAGAAAGGAGAAGAACATGGTGGTGTGTAAGATTCTCAGCAGATACCGTATCCACCCAGAAAGCAAAGCTCCTGCTTAAACCTCACGGAGCAACAACATTTGTGAGCGAAAAGAAAAGACAGAAATTGCTGGTAAAACATAGCAGTTCTGGCAGTTTCTGTGGGAAGAAAACATTGTTAATGCTTCAAGTCCAGTGATTCTTCATCAGAACTGATAACCACTTGGAAAAAGTGGTATTTACAATGAAGGCAAAATTGGGGGGGATGTGTGGGGAAGGGGAGCCATAAGCAGAGAGTTGGAAATGGGGCAGAGGAACACACACAGACAGGCAAAGGGCAGAGGGCTATGGCTAAGAGTAGGGCAAAGTGGGTGAGCTGGACTGAAAGCAACCCATATAATGCAATCATAGGCCGGGAATAGATGACAGTACTAAAAGCATGTCACAACATGACTAGGTGTAGGGTTGGTAAGAAACCTAGAAGGGTGGAATCAGGCTGTAGAGTTATTGGCCTTTATGTTGAGTTTGAGAGACTGCATGGTCCCCAAGCAGAAAATAAGATGCTGTTTCTCAAGTTTGTTCTGAGGCTCACTGGAACACTGCAGCAGGCCTGAGACAGAAATGTTGACCAGGGAATATGCTGGTGCGTTAAAGCATCGGGCAACTGGGAGAGCATTTTGCCTTTCTGTAAGGACTTGCTCACTGAAATCTGGCAGCTTCCACCTCAGAATGAGGTTATGACTATCTCTGATGGCTGTGAAAGTAACTTGCAGGATTAGATTATATTACCTACAGTATGGAAACAGGCCCTTCAGCCCAAACAAGTCTACACCAACCCTCCAAAGAGCAACCCACCCAGACCTTTTCCCTTACATTTAACCCTGACTAATGTACCTAACACAATGGGTAATCTAGCATGGTCAATTCACCTGATCTGCACATCTTTGGATTGTGGGAGGAAACCGGAGCACCAGGAGGAAACCCATGCAGATATGGGGAGAATGTGCAAACTCCACACAGTCACCCGAGATGGGAATTGAACCCAGGTCCCTGGCACTGTGAGGCAGCAGTGCTAACCACTGAGCCACCGTGCTAATATGCATCTGGTTCCTTCCAGGCTGGAGTGAGCTATCTGCAACACCTCAGTTTGCATCCACTGTTGGTGAATGGAGATCAGTAACACATACGATTTGAGGAGAGCTGGCTTCCCTATTGCAGGTGACCGGACACTGGGGAGTGTGTGCTGCTTTACTTCCCCTGTGCCATTCTTTTTGCTTAGTGGGCATCAGTTGTCAACTCTATTGGAAAGCAATTGCACTTCCCTCAACATCCAACTAGCGAGATCATAGGTCAAGATTCCTCCAGGCCAATGTAGGACAGGCGTCTTCACACGGGGTCATGCCTTTGTTATGTAGCAGGTTACTGCACTAACTTCATTTGAGATACCACAAGATAAAAAGAGTGGCATGTTTCCATTGATTCCAGTTCATGACATTCACAAACATGAGCAGTAGGCATATACAGAAACAGCTGTGCTGCCAAACAACATGGGAGAGCAGACCATTGGCACATTGAACTAACACTCGGGTGCCTGAAACACTGTGTACTTGACACAGCGGCCACTCAGAGTCAAGGTGGTTTCTTCAATGCTTGTATGTCCTCACCCATCGTGATGGGACAGCCCCTGCCACCAGCCAGATGAAGAACTGAGGTAAGATAAAGGAACTTACACATCCCCTTTCTGGCCAGGCTGCCCAGAAAGAACTAATCCATAAGTAATACCAGTCACCACAAACACCATTCTTCATTGAATCACTCCTCCATTTCCTACTAGTAATGTTTCTTTTTTTTTTCCCTTTTGTGTGTGTGCAGGTGTGAGACACAGTGAGAGATACAAGGTGTATGAATCTTTATTCAATTTACACCACCAGGAAGATAGGAAAAAACTCAAGTGGCCAGTGACAAGCACTGCCCTTCACATCAAAGGGCAATGCTGTGTGATCAAAACAGTGAAGGGGAGGGTAGGGATTAAATCAAAATAGAGTTGGAGGGAGAAATGATGCACTCCACTCCCAGCGGCGCCCACCTCTCCCTGAACAACTCCAGGGTGTTGGTGGACACCGTGTGCTCCTTCTCCAAGGACACCCGGGCTCTAACGTAACCGCGGAAGAGGGGCAGGCAGTCGGCCCTAACGACCCCCTCCATGGCCCGCTGCCTGGACCTGTTGATGGCCAGTTTGGCCAGGCCCAGGAGCAGACCCACGAGGAGGTCTTCAGACCGTCCTCCCTCCTCCGTACCGGCTGCCCGAAGATCAAGAGCGTGGGACTGAAGTGCAACCAAAAGCAGAGGAGGAGGTTTTTAAGAAAATCAAAAAGGGAGTGCAAACACCCACACCCAATATATACATGGTCCACGGACTCCACAGCGCCACAGAACAAGCAGTTGGGCTGGGAGTCCGTGCAGCACCCTCCACCCCAGATCCCCGAGAGAAAGGGGGAGGAATCCCATGTAGAGAGCCCTCCACTGGGGAAGTAATGTTGCTATTTGATGGCGAGGAGTTCAATGCTAATTCCACAGAATGTCACAAGGGTGTGATTAGACTCTCTCATTGGCTGTAGTCATTGTGCTGCATCATTGGGCCAGAGATGTGTATGTTCACTGTTTAATTATACACCGTTTACTTCCAACTGAAATTGCTCAAATACAGAGACAGCCCATTCCACAACGCTACCAGTGCTGATGCCCCTAACATATAATTTCACTGACCAGAAACTAAACAGGCCCAGCCATGAATAGACTGTGATTACAAGAACAGGATCAGACGCTGAGAATTCTGCTGTTGAAGTAAAGAAAGTTGAGTGGAATACTCTCCACTTGTCTGGGTAGATACATCACCAGAAGCATGACACCATCATGGACAAAGAAGCCTTTTTGATTGGCACCCCATTCATCACCTTTGATATTCGCTTCTTCCACCACTGGCACAGAGTTGCAGCGGTGTGTACTAACTACAGGAGGTACTGCAGTAGATGAGCTGAATCTCCTTTGATGGCATCTTTCAAAGTCATAGAGTCCACCACTTAAAAATGTAAACGACAACAGGCACAGGGAACAGCATGACCTGCAAGTTACCAACCGAGCCACACCATCCTGACCCGGAGCAATATCACTGTCCCTTGGTCAAAACCCTGGAACTCCCTAACATTGCTATGGGAACCCCTATCAGATGGGTTGCAATGGCTGAGGAAGTGTCTCACCATCGCCTCCTCCAGGACAGTTAATGATGAATAATAAATGCTGACCTTGCAAACAAAGTCACATTTCATGCAAGCTCAGTAAAACCTTCCCTCGGTCCCTGCCCAACGTAGGATCAACTTGGCCACAACAAAGTCACTATAAGATGATCATCCCAAACCAAAATTGTAAGTGATATCATACTACAATAGATACAAGTATGTATGAATCACGCATTGGTATCCTCTTACTGCTTGGCTTTCAAGTACCTTTGCCAGTCCTCATATTCCTGGATGTTGCCCGGGTTGAAGGGTTTGAGCTGTAGGGAGAGGTTGAATAGGCTGGGGCTGTTTTCCCTGAAGCATCGGAGGCTGAGGGGTGACCTAATAGAGGTTTATAAAATCATGAGGGGCATGGATCAGATAAATAGACAAAGTCTTTTCCCTGGGGTGGGGGAGTCCAGAACTAGAGAGCATAGGTTTAGAGTGAGAGGGGAAAGATATAAAAGACACCTAAGGGGCAATGTTTTCACTCAGAGGATGGTATGTATATGGAATGCGCTGCCAGAGGAAGTGGTGGAGGCTGGTACAATTGCGATATTTAAAAGGTATCTGGATGGGTATATGACTAGGAAGGGTTTGGAGGGATATGGGCCGGGTATGGCAGGTGGGACTAGATTGGGTTGGGATGGACAAGTTGGACTGAAGGATCTGTTTCTGTGCTGTACAACTCATGACTTTATAACTCTATGACTATTCCAGTGTGGACATTTGGACGAAATTGCAACCAGGAGACTTATCTAACATCAGGCCTCACCATCTATGCATGGATGATATCAACCTGGGCTGGCTAAAGTGGAATAAAGTGATGGCAGACTGTATGGCTGTCATCCTGAGATTGAGCTATGACACAAGTAGTGCCTTCCACAGGAGACAGTCACACTTTACCTCATGGTTGGATGGACAATGGCACCTGGGCACTAACACAGCTCTCACCCGCATCTCCACATAGCTTCAACAGGGCAGGTACCACAGCCTGGTCACTGTGCCAGTTCACAGACCAGACCAGGTGAGGGGAGCATCTGGGCTGGTGCCTACTGAAAGGAAAATGCCTGCTGTGAACCAAGCTCTCATCAAAATAAAATGACCCGCTTTGACAGTTGTAGCAGAGGAAATGGTAATCCCCAGTAGGAACGAGAGGCAGTGCAATACAGCTGTAAGGTTCATCAGTACAGATTCTGAAGGTGCTGCAGACCATTTACCCACAACTCCTATTGGCGTCTGGCTTGCCAAATTATTGCGAATAGGCGTGCGGGGAATACGGAGAAATGAGAATTACACTCTTCCTAGTTTGGCAGCAATAGTAGGTAAAGTCTAATAATTGACTGCTGGGAGTACCTGCAAGTCCCAACAGATAACAGTATCTTTGACCACAATCACAGCCCTGCGAGGTGCCCCAGTAAAACCCAGACAGTGCATGGGTTGCTGCCTTGGCTGCAGTAAAAATAGCGGCAGCACCTCTCATCCGTTCTCCATCACAGTCAGGTCCACGCATTTGTGCATGGAGTTGTTTGACATTGTCCAAGATGGAGAGGAGGGGCTTCAAGCTCTGAAGAAAAGAAAATCCTGTGCCAAGTCAGTCTAGCGTCTTGACACTATTTCTAGTGGGCATTCCAAAGCTACCGAGAGTTTCATTGCACATGATAGTAAGCTTTGATTCCCCCTTTGAAGCACTCATTGGGATCCTCTGCAGCAGAATGCAGATGGAGCCTCACTCGAGCAAGCTAGCTGCTGCCTGCAACCCACTCAGCTCACCATGTGCATACCCTGTCTCTCACCTATTCTCGAAAATAGAGTCAGGAGCTGAGCTGTTCGTCACAAGTGTGAAGTCGATGGACATTGAAGTGTCTTCGTTATCCCCCGTGCCTCCTCTGCTGTTCCTGTACAGTCAGGTCAAATTGTACAGATTATTTGAAAAATAAAAAGGCACAACACTAATGTTATTGTGGGAAGCAAAGAGGTCCATACTTATACTGCCCCTGCAGCTCGCAATTCAGAAGTGATTACAGGAGGCAGGGGAAGAAGTGGGTGTGAGAAGGAAGATTCAGTGGGAGGATACCATCATCCTCTCTAAATGTCAGCCTCACCAATAAATCTTAATCTCAGCGATATTCCTTCCAGTAACACACCAAACAGCCACTACTGGCCCCTCAATGAGCAGTAGTGCACATGTACGCCTCCCTGAGATATGTCAGCAATGATCTTACAGTGTTACCACATAATTAAGGCTTTACAAGTTTAACCAGGTGCATTAGTTTAAATTAGAAGAGTAAGATTAACTCAAACTTTCAAAAAGAAAATTGTATTAATGTCAAACACTTCTTCTGTAATAGTCATCATTGCAATACCAGCTTCTAGATGGAACATGGTGAACTTGCAATTAATCAAAAGTCCAGTGGATGCTCTTGGAGGGAGTGATTAGATTAGCTACAGTATGAAAACAGGCCCTTCAGCCCAACAAGTCCACACCGACCCTCAAAAGAATAACCCACCCAGACCTATTCCCCTACCCTATATTTACCCTTGACTAATGCACCTAACACTACAGAGCAACTTAGCCTGGCCAATACACCTAACCTGCACATCTTTGGATTATGGGAGGAAACTAGAGCACCCGGAGGAAACCCACGCAGACACAGGGAGAATGTGCAAACTCCACACAGACAGTCACCCGAGGCTGGAATCAAACTTGGGTCCCTGGCGCTGTGAGGCAGCAGTGCTAACCACTGAGCCACCATGCTGAAAGTGGTGAAAGGAGGATTCCGAAGCCTCTGGGTGAATAAATTCAGATGGATCAATTTGAAGATCTGGAAGAGCATTGACCTTGTTTTAAAAGCGCAGCATTCATCTAATCCTTGGATATTACAGATGCAGGATGGCTGCCACATCTGCTTGTTTAACTTCATATTCATCGCCAACGTCATTCAGCATGACATTTGATATAAATGCAAGAAGTATTATTAGACGGACAAATAAATTGAACATTGCATGGATCTAAGGTCAGACGCACTGCTAAGTGCAACGCCTACACAGAGGAAAACATGATCACTGAGGGAAGTAAGCAATTTCACAGATAATACACAGAGCCTAGGCTCAAAATGATCTCTACATAGATTGTGCAAAAGGAACCACTAAACAAGGGACAGCAACTATTGTGGTTTCTGTATGGCCTTTGTCAAACAATTTGCATATTTGAAGATGTGTCTCAATTTTGCGTAAAGCATCTCACTGTGAGAATTCTTTGCCTCAATTACATTCTTGCTTGTCGTACTTAATTAAAAACTTTGGGTAGAATCTCACATCGAGATGCTGCTGACACAGCTGCCCACCTGGCAAGTTTCTCGCTAGGTAGCGGCAAGTTTCCAGTTACAGAGGGTTACTGCTCGTTAAACATCTTGTCAATACCCAGATCGCCTCTGACAGTTGGCTTCTCATGTTACCAAATATGCCAAACAAGCTGGTCAGTCATTGAGAAAAACTCAGCAAGGAACTCCCAGCACATTGCTGGCTGCTACAGCTCACTGCTTGCTCTGAATAATCGCCATTTTGCCTCAGGACCAAACGGCAACTCAGGGCACAATTGAAAGCACCAGCCGCGCACACCCTCCCACTGATGGGCATTGGCTTCTGGCATTTGCCAGCCTCTCGCCACGGTCATGGCGCCTCTCCAGTATATTTGCAAGCTGCTCAGGGAGCACAGACGTGCATCACAGGGAACAGCAGTAGCTGCAAAAGGGACACTTTTGCACTTGAGCAGGGGCCCAGTTCATGGATCGGACCAGACTGCATCGCACATCAGCCCTCTCACTCAGTGCCTACCCACGTGCCTTGTTAAAGAGTGCAAGAGTCAAAAAGGGTGGCATAGAAAAAGCACAGCCAGTCAGGCAGCATCAGAAGGAGGGGGTGGTGGGGCTGGCGGGGAAGGGGGCAGAGGCACCAACCTTTCCAGCACCACCATTTTTGACTCTGACTCTCCATCGTCTGCGGTCCTCACTTTCTCCTTGTTCATGCGTGCAGTCATATACCCAGGCAGCTTGCCTTGCCGGTCAGCCAGTCCTCACTCAACGGAAGGGCCACCTCAGTGGAAACCTCTGAAAAGGCTACTTGTTGTTTTTGTTGCCAGTGTTTCTGGCACTGCCCTATCTTCTTGTGAGGATCGACATCTGGAGTATTTGCCAGATCCTCTGTACCTCTGCCATCAGTCCTGGTACCCTGTTGCTGGGGTGATGGAGTGCAGGTCTTTGCCTCCCTCCAGCAGCCCCTGAGGGGTCTGGTCCTGGCTTTCTCCCTGGCAATGCCAACCTGTCCAAGGAGGGTTATGGGGGGTAGATAATCACGTGACTCCCTGCCCTACTGCAGCTTCTGGGCAGTGAGGGCCATAGTGCCCCACATCCCTGCCTGCTGCTCCTGCCCCTCCCTGTGCATGGGGACAAACTCCCTGATTACTGACCCCACCAGGAGGCTGCTCTCCTGCCTGGGCCTGAGCAGGAGCCTGGTCCCCTCCCAAGAGCCAGCGGCCTGGGCCATTCCTTCCTCGGCCAGCTGTGGGGCTGTCCCAGTGAGGGGCTCAGCAGATTGGGAACCCCGCACTGTCCCAGTGAGGGGCTCAGCGGATTGGGGAACCCCACACTGTCCCAGTGAGGGGCTCAGCAGCTTGGGAACCCCACAGTGACTAACCAATATTCCAAGAGAGGGGACAGTGCCTGGGATGGCAACCATCCCAGGCAATCTCATTGATGCTTCCTCAAAGGGTGAAGTGGCGTTTTCTCGGGGTGCCAGACATTTCACCGCGAAGGTGGAGGAGATGCTGGTGGTACCTGCAAGACAAAAGAGAGAGAGAGAGAGAGAGAGAAAATGTCAAGGCCAGTGGTTGGATGTAGTGCATAGAGAATGATGGCAGGGTTACTGAGAGAGAGTTGCAGTGGAATAAAGGCCAGCATTTATCCAGTTAATGTGACATGGATGTCTCGGCATTCCCAAAGTCCAATCCTGTTCTTCTCTTGCCAAGGGCCAGCACTCTTTCCTCCTATGGGTGGTGAGAAGTAAAATGCCATGCACCTTTCCACCCATACAGGCTCTCCTTGAGCAGTCTTAGGCTGTCATCTCTTGTACTAAGAGAAAATGGAGGAATTGAGTGAGATGAAAGTGGGTGGCAGTGCTGTTAGTGCGAGTGGAGGTAAGCAAAAGGTGGTGAGGTGTCCCAGGCAGCTGAGTAGGCAGTACAGAGGAGTCGGGGTGAGGGTAAATGCTGCAGGCTATGGTAAGAGTAGCAGAGCATGAGCTTGGTAGGAGGACAGTAGCAGAGCTCGAGAGCTAGTGTGAGATAGCAGAGAGGAAAGATGTGGCTCTTTATGTGGCACAACATAGGTGACCATTCCTCCCCATCTCAGAAACAGCACTGACCCTGGACCAGACTGCTAGCATTTGGCTTTTTAAAAGTAAAATGGATGCAAGGATACTGATCCATTAGTGGGTATTGCTGAATGGCAAGCCATTCCAGGGACATCGCGTGAGAATGGAATCTGAGAAAGGATACCATCGGGGTGGGATATATAGTTAAACAAGGTAAGTTGGGGTAATATACATCAGGAAAGTTCCCTAGGTCTTGCAACAACATACATCCAAAACCATCCTCAATACGACTTGCATTTAGCCAAAACTAAATGCAGGTTTCAGCCCATTGTGATCCACAGTGAAAATTGTCTGCACATCCATGTTGTAGGTCCTTGCACACTATGAACTGGTTGTAATGGCTTCTGGTCATTTTTGGATTCCCAGAGATTTGAATTAATTACCTTTGAAAAGATCAGAACGATGAGAGCTCTGTTAAATTCAAATTTGCCTTTATGTCTTTGTCAGGAGACTGCTTAGGTAAGTGTCTCATTATATCATAGCCAATTCTGCAGTGCAGCCACGTTTGGTACTCACTAGAGTTCTTACACATATAGCTGGGTCCTAACTGATTAGCACCTAGCTCTTTCCAGATAAAACCAACAAAAGATAATGTTAACTTCACATACGACTCTTTGAACAAAGGGATAGATTTCATTTGTGGAACGTGTTCAAACTCATACCCACGGTGTTTAATAATAGTGCTTGCAGCAGATGGCCCAACCAGCATAAGTCAAAATATTTCAAAGGGTTTCAATATATTTCAAAGGGTTTGTGGGCGGCACGGTGGCACAGTGGTTAGCACTGCTGCCTCGCAGCGCCAGAGACCCGGGTTCAATTCCCGACTCAGGCGATTGACTGTGTGGAGTTTGCACGTTCTCCCCGTGTCTGCGTGGGTTTCCTCCGGGTGCTCCGGTTTCCTCCCACAGTCCAAAGATGTGCAGGTTAGGTGAATTGGCCATGCTAAATTGCCCGTAGTGTTAGGTAAGGGGTAAATGTAGGGGTATGGGTGGGTTTCGCTTCGGCGGGTCGGTGTGGACTTGTTGGGCCGAAGGGCCTGTTTCCACACTGTAATCTAATCTAATCTAATAAATTTAAAATATTTATGAAACGTTGTCATAGAGCATAGAACATAGAAAAGTACAGCACAGAACAGGCTCTTTGGCCTACGATGGTGTGCCAAGGGTTAATCCTCATGTAAAATATAATAACTTAACCTACGCACCCCTCAACTCACTGCTATCCATGTGCATGTCCAGCAGTCGCTTAAATGCCCTCAAAGACTCTGCTTCCACCACCACCGCTGGCAACGCATTCCATGCATTCACAACTCTCTGCATAAAGAACCTACCTCTGATGTCTCCTCTATACCTTTCTCCCGATATCTTAAAACTATGACCCCTCGTACCAGTCATTCCTGCCCTGGGGAAACGTCTCTGGTTATTGACCCTATCCATTCCTCTCATTATCTTGTATACCTCAATCAGGTCACCTCTCTTCCTCCTTCTCTCCAGAAAGAAAAGTCCGAGCTTATTCAACCTCTCTTCATAAGGCAAGCCCTCGAGTCCAGGCAAGATCCTGGTAAACTTTCTTTACACCCTCTCCAAAGCCTCTGTATTTTGCCTATAGTAGGGCAACCCGAACTGGACACAATATTCCAAGTGTGGTCTCACCAGGGCCTTGTAGGGCTGTAGCAAAACCTCGCGGCTCTTAAACTCAATCTCCCTGTTAATGAAAGCCAAAACACCATATGTTTTCTTCACAACCCTATCCACATGGGTGGCAACTTTGAGGGATCTATGTGCTTGCACACCAAGATCCCTCTGCTCCTCCACACTGCCAACAATCCCGTCTTTAATCCTATATTCAGCATTCGAGTTCAACCTTCCAAAATGCATCACTTTGCATTTATCCAGATTGAACTCCATCTGCCATATCCCAGCCCAGCTCTGCACCCTGTCTATGTCACAGTGCAGCCTGCAATAGCCCTCAATACTCTAGATGGCACTTCCAGCCTTTGTCATCTGCAAGTTTACTAACCCACCCCTCAATATCCTCATCCAAGCCATTTATAAAAACTACAAAGAGCAGAGACCCATGAACAAAGCCCTGCGGGACCCCATTCAACACTGACCTCTAGGCAGAATACTTTCCATCTACAACCACTCTCTGCCTTCTGTCAGCCAGCCAATTCTGAATCCAGATAGCCAAATCTCTCTGTAACCCATACTTCCTGACTTAATGAATGAGCCTACCATGGGGAACCTTACCAAATACCTTGCTGAAATCCACATACACCACATCCACTGCTTGACCTTCGTCAACCTGTCTTGTCACCTCCTCAAAGAACTCGACACGATTTGTGAGGTATGACCTGCCCCTCACAAAGCCATGCTGACTGCCTTTAATCATGCTATGCTTTTCTAAATAGTCACAAATCCTATCCCTCAGAATTCTTTCCAAAACTTTGCTGACCACAGACGTAAGACTGACTGGTTGATATCATTATGAAGAAAGTGACCCTGAAGAAACAGTTAAAATGATTGCTCTTGATATTGTTCCCTGTGGGCTTGTACTCAAAGGTTCAGCATGATTGAACTTTTATTAGACAATATTTGGAGTGCTATAAACAGGCCAGCTCTCTATATTACCAGAGGCACAGACGATGTAACAAAAAAATTAATAATCATTGCAATCTCAGGGCTGAGAGGTTGTACCTAAATCAGGAAAGACTGAACAGGTTGGAGCTCTTTCTTTCAGAGAAGACACTGACAGGTGATCTGACAAGTGTTTAACATAATGTAAGTGCTTGATAGAATAGCCATTAGCTGGTGCTGTGCCCAGGACGGTAAGAAGCAACAGAGAGTTGTGAACACAACCCAGTCTGTCACCCAAGCCAACCTTCCATCCATTGGCTCCATCTATACCTCTTGCTGTCTCAGGAAGGCAGCCAACATCATCAAAGACCCCTCCCACCTTGGGGCTTCCAAGAGGACTTCCAACCTCTTCCGTCAGGCAGAAGGTACATAAGTTTAAACACAGGTTTGAACAGATTCAAGAACAGCTTCTTCCCTGTTGTTATTCGACTTTTGAATGGACCTCTCAAATTGTTAATCTGAATGTTGATCGCGTTATTTGTGCACCTTCCCTGCAGCTTGTGTTCCTCGTTCTACTCTGTTACCCTGATGCACTTTGTACGGGATAATCGGCCTGAACTGCACGCAAAACACAACTTTGCACGAGGTACATGTGACAATAATAAATCAAATCAAGTCACTTGTGAGGATCTTAAAATTAGGAATTGTAAGAGGAACAAAAACATCAATAAATCTAATAGGAAACAGCAGAGGAATTTCTTTACAAATTGCGCTGAATATGGAAGTCACATCTACCACAGGCTGGTCGACATCAACATAACGTGCATTCTAGGGTAACATGTGAAACAGAGGCAGAAATATGCCACTCGGTCCCTCAAACCCATTCTGCCATTCAATAAGATCATAGCTGTTTGTGTCTGAATTCTATCCTGATAACTTTTGATTCCCTTGCTGGATAGAATCTAATTCTAATTCTGCTTTAAGAAAAAGTATTGAATGACCCCATCTCTGTTTTCTGAGGCAGAGATTTCCAAAGTCACACATTTGAGAGACAAAACAAAAAGCCTGCCCATCACTTTCTTAAAAGAACAATTCTTAAATTTTAAAACAGAGCCTTCCTGAACCTGGACACACCCTTTCCACTTTCATCTTGTCAAAATCTTATCAATCTTCCTTTTAGTTAAATATACATGAACTGGAACCGAGGTAGGAAGAAAAAGGAAATATTAATGGTAGTAGATATCGTCGGATGAGAGATTCATGTGAAGCCTAAACACCAGAATAGAGCAGGGTGAAAGTGAGGACTGCAAATGCTGGAGATTAGAGTCAAGATTAGAGTGGTGCTGGAAAAGCACAGCAGGTCAGGCAGCATCCAAGGAGTAGGAAAATCGATGTTTCAGGCAGGAGCCCTTCATTCGAAATCCTGATGAAGGGCTCCTGCCTGAAATGTCGATTTTCCTACTCCTCGGATGCTGTTTGACCTGCTGTGCTTTTCCAGCACCACTCTGATCTTGACCAGAATAGAGCAATTGGGCTGAATTCTGAAATTTCAAAAGCAATTATTGGAGGAATCTTTGAAAACTACTATCACATTTTCTCCAAAGTCCAATGTGCTGCCCACATTACTGAGGAATATTATTTTTAAATGATCAGAGTTTGTACAGTATTAATGTGAAATATTTTGGTGGAATACGTATTGGCGACTTTGAAAATGAAATGGTAAAGTTTTTGCTAACATTTTGCTAAAGTTTTTGAGTGAAATTATAGAGATTTAAAGACATCAAGTTAATTTTTTGTGGTGATTAAATAATTCCAGAATCATAAAAAGAAAGTGAACAAAAGATTAGTGCCAAAAATTATAATATATAATTATAGCAATATCGTGTATTTAATCCTTATCGTACCATAAGATTTCAGTGCATTTTACAAGCAATGATTTTGAAATGCAAGTGAAGTCACTGTTGTGTTAGAAGGAAATTTGGCAACATACTTGCACACAGCAAATCGAACAAATAAGTAACAAAGTGATGTGTAGTTAAAGTAAAATAAGGCCAGTAGCAGCTCACATGTTTCATCACATGATCATCTTTCTGCTTAATACAGTGGATATGCTAAGCCTAGTACTCATTTATTTAAAACATTACATTTAATATTCTCTTTATGTCCCATACTTCACTTCATTATCTCCCAGGTGAATGGGACACCTATAAATTAGAAGTCACTATTGTGCCCAGTTGTTTGAATACATAAGATGTTTTGGTGGGATTTATTCAACATGGGACAGCTATCCTTTGTGCTCATCCTTCAGCAACAGGTTTAGTTAATGTGATGATAGATTGGTAACTCGTCCATGTAACTTCCAGTTAAACCTTCTGTGAGCCAAATGTCCACAATACATCTTGGCAAGACACATTTGGTTTTCTTAACAGAACACCATTATATGTCTGAATCCCATGAAATGTAAATATATGGCTTTGCCAAAGACAAATGAACTGTCATTCTGCATGACCAAAGACAATTTTACGTTTCGCCCTTCAAAGACTTAGTATGTCACTCATAACTACATCAGTGATAAAGAAGTGATGCATCTTACTATTTCCCACAACTGGTGCAATATATTATCATCTCTAACTCTAAACCAGGTAGTGCTTTCAAATAATTTAGCTTTACATCTAGCTGCCTTGTCAATGATCTCCAAGTAACCATTTAGCCTATCAATCCTCACCTCCATCCACACACTTAATACAGCACCATCAAATAAATCAACAACCAAGATATTCATGGAGCAGCTTAATGTTTCAGCTACTGAGTGCTGTGCACACCCATGAAAACCTGCCACATCATGAATTCACCATCTGCCATGGCAGGATTCAAGTTCTCAGTTTTAGGCTTTGGACAATTCCTTGTGTAGCACTATTATTGACTCACATCAAGAACACTTCTTACTCATTTCCCATTGAGATTATAGGGTTTATCTATTTCTGACTGCTCTCTCATTCTGGAGTTTTGTCTTGATCCACAAGTCTACTAAAAGCAAGGCCACCCTCAGAGTTCAGATTTCAGCAATTCATAGGAGCACCTATGACTAAGCCCAGCCATTTTGAAAGTTAGCAATCACAGAGTCCTCCATTCTCTCTATTACTGCAGAGTTTCCAATTTGTGACAAAAGGTAACTGGAAAAAATTGTGTTTTTTTTTCCCCAAAAACAACTTAGAGCAGCAGTTATTAGTTCTAAAGTCAAATCTTTACCACAATATTAAACCTTCGTCAAAGCCAAAGGCCTCTCCATTTTAACATATTCTAATAAATTGAATGCATGCAGAGCCTTAGGAATTTCTACACATATTTTGTCTTTTATAAAACCCATTTACATTCATGGACTGGCCTTCTATCTAAATTTATCAAATGTTAGCCATTCCTTTGTAGACTTTCAAGAAGCCATTTATTTTTCAAATCTTGTCCATAAACTGTAATGGAATCAGAAACTCCTTTACTTCAATACAGTTGTGAAAATGTTTTTAATTTTACCTTTCTCTGCTGAAGACAAATCCAAGGCCATGCTTTGCTTCCTCTTGGCTAGGGGAGTCACCAGAGGTGACATTCTCCCTCATTCTTCCATTGTTCATGTGTTTCAAGTTCTGAAAACAAAAATGGTGGATCAACGCACTCAGAGAGCCTGCAGTGTGACTCAGCCATTTTGCATTGGGGCTATCAACAGCAGTTATTTTACCAGAAGAAAAATTCTGATTTATCTTTCCACCTGAGGACGTGCTACCAAGTTGAATTGCTAATCATCCATTCATGTAAGCAGGAGTCAGTATGCTTTCTATAACTGTTTATTCACATTTCATAGTTCGATGCAAACTCCAGTCTGCTTCCTCCCCTTCCTAAACATCATCCTTTATTGAGGAAAATAGGCCCTTTTGGTTTGATTTGAAAATCCCACTACCAAATCACCCAACTGAGTAATTGTCCCATCAGGACAATGTCTCAAAGTAGGGGAAACCAGTCCTTTTTCTTAAAAATCAGCCCACTCGATAATATGATTACACACCTCTCAAGGAGGTGAGACTTGAACCCAAGCCTCTTGGCTCAGATGTTATCACTGCACTACTATGGCCCCTATTCTTTTTTTCACTCTTTGTATTCTGAAATGCTATTACATCAACTGATGGACTTTCTCATCACCAAAATCACTTGACGTTTTATTTTTAACTATAAACCACCACCACCAGTAATCGCCCATGTAACCAATCAAATATTTACAAACAAAGTCCATTATGGGCCCCTTTCTTTTTGATGAGTGTGTGCAACACTGAGCACCAGTTGTTCTCCATTAACTCCTGAACAGACTTGCAGGGAATGTGAGAGAGTAGGCCGTGGCCAGTTGGTGTTATTGCTAGACAATTAATCCACAGTCCCAGGTACTTCTTTCTGGGGACATAGGTTAAAATCCTGCCATTGGTGGAGGGTGGAATTTAAATGCAACAATAATCTGGAAATAGGAGTTTAACGATGGCCATGAAACCATTGCCGATTGTCAAGAAAAATCTTAAAGGGAGCATGGTCCCAGTGACCAAAAAGATAAGGTACTGACCTCTTAAGCTGAAGACTTTAGGTTCAAGTCCCACTAGGGTGCACTGAGTTGTGTTCTGAAATGCTATCTGAGAGGGGATATTAAGGTTCTTATGACACAGATGAAATGTCCTTACCCCTAGACCAGGCGACTCAGGTTCAAGGTTCCTTGTTCCCGAGGCATGTAATAACATCTCTGAACTGGTTGGTCTCAAACTATCTATTCAAATGTTTTCACTTGCAAATTCTTTTCACATATTTGCATTTAAGCTCTTGTAAGTCCATGGTTGAAGTGATCTGGCTTCACATCCCATCTGACTTGAAGGTGTGGCCTTTAAGGAAGTGTTTAGTGTCTTGCATTGTAGTGACTAGTGTCCCTACCTCTGAGCTAGGAGGCCCGGGTTCAAGTTTCATCTGCTTCAGAGATGTGTTTTAATGTCTGTGAAGAGGTTAGAGGCAGAGAATTATACAGCACAGAAACAGACCCTTCGGTCCAACCGATCCATGCCAAACTAAACTAGTCCCACCTGCCTGCACCCGACCCATCCCCCTCCAAACCTTTCCTATGTATGTATCCATCCATGAGTCTTATAAGTGCTTTAATTGAACCCCTATCCACCACTTCCTCAGGAAGTTCATTCCACACGCAATCCAGCCTCTGTGCAAAAAGCTTGCTCCCATGTCTTTTTAGAATCTCTCTCTTCTCTTCTTAAAAACGTACTCCCTAGACTTGAACTCCCCCATCCTAGGGAAATGACAACAGCCATTAACTCTTATCTATACCCCTCATGATTTTATGAACTTCTATAAGGTCACCTCTCAACTTCCTTCTCTCCAGTGAAAAAAGTTCCAGCCTATTTAGCCTTTCTATATAACTCAAACTTTCCAAACCTGACACCATCCTGGTAAATCTCTTCTGAACCCTCTCCAGCTTAATAATACACTTCCTATAACAGGTCGACCAGAACTGACTTCCGGAAGAGGTCTCGCTGATGTCCTGTACAACCTCAACATGACTTTCTAACTTCTAGACTCAAAGGACTGAGCAATGAGGCAAGCGTGCTAAATGTGATTTTAACCACTATGTTGATACCTGATGTCAGCCTGAACCCTTAGGTCCCTCTGTTTTGCAATGCTACCCAAGGCACTACATTAATTGTGTAAGCCCTACTCTTGTTGTTGTATTAAAATACAATACCTCACATTTATCCAGATTGAACTCCATCTGTTATTTTTCAGCCCATTGACCCATTTGATGAAGATCCCTTTGTAATCTTAGAAAACCGTCTTCACTATCTATTATGCCACCAATTTTGGTGTCATCTGCAAACTTACTAACCATGCCTCCTATATTCTCATCCAAATCATTTATATAAATGACAAACAAAAGAGGACCGAGAACCAATCCCTGTGTAACACCGCTGGTCACTGGCCTCCTGTGCAAAAAGTAACCCCCCACCATTACTCTCTTCTCCTCCCATTAAAGCCAATTACATATCAAATTAGCAAGCTCATTCTGAATCCCATATGACCTCACTTTATTTAATAGTCTACCATATGGAATCTTGTTGAAGGCTTTACTAAAGTCCAAGTAAACGGCGTGTACTGCTCTGCCCTCCTCAATCTTTTTGGTAACTTCCTCAAAAACTCAATCAGTTTTATGAGACATGATCTTTCTTGCACAAAACCATGCTGACTATCACTAATCAATTTTTCCCTCTCTAAATATCCAGAAATCCTATCTGTTAAAATCACCCCGAACAACTTACCCACAACCGAAGTCAGACTCACAGGTCTGTAGTTCCCAGGTTTCTCTTTATAATCTTTGTTAAACAAAGGTACAACATTAACCAATCTCCAGTCACGAAGCATCTCATTCATTGTTATAGATGATGGAAATATTTCTGCAAGGGATCTTGCAATTTCTTTCCTTACTTCTCACAATGTTCTGGTATACAATAGATCAGGTCCCTGAGATGTGTCCACCTTTATATTCTCTAAGACCTCCAGAACTTGCTGTTCTGTAATGTGAACTGTTTTTAAAACATTAGAATTTATTTCTCTGCATTCTCCAGCTTCCATTTCTTCCTCCACTATAAAAACTGACATGAAATATTCATTTAGTATCTCTCCCATCTCCTGGGGTTCAACACAAAGTCGGCTTCCTTGATCTTTAAGTATCCATACCCTCCCATTAGTTACCTGCTTATCCTTAATCTGTCTTTTGAGTGCTACCGCACAATGCTTCAAACCATCAGTGACAAATGATCCATTGGTTTCGCAGGAATGAAAACAAATCTTAAAAGAAGTGTTAGGGCTCTTGAGCTGCAGTGGTAGTGTCCCTACCCCTAAGCCAGGAGACTCAAGTCTAAGTCCCACCTGCTCCAAAGGTGTGTAATAGCATTGATTAAAAGATATCTTCTTAAAGGGACTATCATTTACAACTTTGGCGTCTGTATCTATCCAAAAATCCCTTTTAATGTTTTAAACACTTCGATCAGATCAGTTCTTATTCTTGAAGACTCAGTGGAAAATCAGCCAGGTTTACGTGACCTTTTCTCAAAAGTTATTTTTCTAGGCCTTGATATTATTTAAATCACCATCAAATATGGAGCAGGTTCTCATGGAAAGGTGAGATGCTGTCGGGAGAAAGCAGGCTGGGGAGGGGTACAAGGTCAGATTGAATGATTTAGGGGATTTTAGTTTATTTAAATAACTAACTAGGAAAAGTACCAAGCAGTTGGTCAATCAGCCGTTTACAGTAATATTCACACTTAATCAGGTCTGTGTATGGCTTCACCTTTAGATCTAACCACAGCAGCAAGCAATGTCTATGTATCTTGGAACTTAACTTTCGGGCATGTCTATTAACAGACCAGTCACGAATGATAGGATGATAAAAGTTAATGTAATGTGAGTCATCTGATTTGGAAAGGGAAATTTGCAGGAACTTCAGTTAAACCAAACCACAAAACCACCAGGCAACAGCACACAACACATCTGCGTATAAGAGGGGAAAGAAGTTCGGAGTAAGAGATTTTATTTTTGTCAATAAGACATAAAGCTGAGCAAAACTCACTGTTTTATTGATATTTCTGTAAGGTTTCAACTGCTTTTAAATTCCAGAGATGAACAAGAAATCATACTGTTCTTGGAAACTTCACTTTTCGGATCAAAAACCTGGTTTGCTATT
Organism: Chiloscyllium plagiosum; assembly: GCF_004010195.1. Lineage (NCBI taxonomy): Eukaryota > Metazoa > Chordata > Chondrichthyes > Orectolobiformes > Hemiscylliidae > Chiloscyllium > Chiloscyllium plagiosum. The sequence goes on along the minus strand of NC_057720.1, from coordinate 77,904,206 downwards.
TTTTTGCATGAGTCTCAAAATGTGACATCTGGAGTATAATGTATGCGTACTGGGTGAAAGTCTTTTTTTTAACACATGCAACAGTAAATCAGATGATCCACTGTTTTATAAAGTCAGGGGCATTATGTCATGCAGCAACAAAATATGCGAATCCCCTGTTGAAGTGAACACATGTTCCTTAAAGACCACAACATCCGGTTGCTGTTAAGTTAACATTGACTGGGTGAGTCCATTCAGGGACCAATTGATCCTCAGGCTGCAGGTCGGAACTTAGGCTCTCTCAGTTTCATTTGTCAATTTCAGCCAGAGGTGTCATGGAAGACATAAGAGGTATTCAGTCTCTGCTGTGCTATATTGGGCAGCACGGTGGCACAGTGGTTAGCATGACTGCCTCACAGTACTAGAGACCTGGGTTCAATTCCTGCCTCGAGGCGACTGACTGTGTGGAGTTTGCACGTTCTCCCTGTGTCTGTGTGGGTTTCCTCCCACAGTCCAAAACTGTGCAGGTTAGGTGAATTGGCTGTGCTAAATTGCCTATAGTGTTAGGTGAAAGGGTAAATGGGCAAAGGGCCTGTTTCCACACTGTAAGTAATCTAATATTCCTGAAAATTGTGTCAAATTTCCTGACTTTGAATGCTTTCTCTTTTAAGTGTGACATAAAGAGCTGGGATCTGACACTTGGAGCAGAATTTTTCAGGCACACAGGGTGCTTAGAAGGGCAGGCAGGGAAATTTAATTCGGCAGGAGGCAAATTTTTTGTATCACGACAGCAGCTCAAGGTTTTGTTGTTAAGTTCTCAGAGGCTTTCGAGGCTTAGCTTTTCTAACAGAAATGTACAGGTGGAAGCACTGACATCCTCCTCCAAGTTCCAGTGGGTCCAAATCTCTTCAGTAACTTGTCTCGTTCAGAAAGGTTTATTCTTCAGCCTAAATGCCCTCTGTAATCTGGTTGAAGCCTCTCCATCGTGAGCAGCTCATGAGAACTCCCAGTCATGTACAGTGGTGAAACCTGGTGGAGTCAATGAGCCTTCTCAATTGAGGTAGTCATGCTGGCTGACACCAGCCAACCTGACCAGGGCAAGCAAACAAGTCTCAGTTCAAATGGGTCTCAACTCAAAAGGCTATCTTTGGTGTTTGTGACCTTTGCCCTATAAAAGGCTTTGGTGAAAAGCCAGATATGTATGTCCTTTTCGTGGCTAATAATGTGTGGGATGCCACATGTTGCACTACCTTTATGTTTTAAAGATAACTCTCGGCACATTGCTGGCACTCTGCCCCACTGTGGTACCAGTACTGCTATACCTATGGTTGCAATGAAGTGACAGATATTGATACACCTGAGGTATCTCATGGTGAACTCACACACACTGAGCTTCCATTGGGGCATACTCTGGCAGTGGATCATTCCTGCTCTTGAGGCACTGGAGCCAGGATTACTCGAGTCTTCCACCTATATCCGTGCCCCTTTTAAACATAGAGCACCAAAGGGTCCTGGTGGGAAATAGTACTCATTTCCCATCCACTGGTACATTTGAGCATTTTAATCACTTGTGAATGTTTACTGAGCTGAAAACAGTGACTTTGGACATGAGAACTTGTGGCAGGTAGAAGTACTCATTTTATTCCACCACCTCCACACCTCTCCTCAGAATTGAAGATTCCACCCATACAGGCTAGATTGGCAATCCCAAAATGATGCAAACTCATCAGCTGATATAATGTTAATGGGCATTTATCAGTAACAAGTTTGTTTCCATGTTTATGGGTGGCATGGTGGCTCAGTGGTTAACACTGCTACCTCACAGCACCAAGAATCCAGGTTCAATTCCCACCTTGTGTGACTGTCTGTATGGAGTTTGCACATTCTCCCCATGTCTGTGTGAGTTTCCTCCGGGTGCTTTGGTTTCTTCCCACAGTCCAAAGATGTGCAGGTCAGGTGAATTGGCCATGCTAAACTGCCCATAGTGTTAGGTGCGTTAGTCAGAGGGAAATGGGCCTGGGTGAGTTACTGTTGGGCTGAAGGGCCTGTTTCCACACTGTAGGGAATCTAACCTAATCATGTTATTTCTAGCATTGACGTCGCTGATCTTGACCTGTATCTTTTCCTCAATCTCTCTCCCTCCTTCCAAGGAATAGAGTTGTCTTCCATTTTAAATAAACAATAATCCCTCATGATGCAATAATTAAACTCACGAAGGTAAAATCGTTGCAAAGGGTTTTTATTTATTACAGGAACATATTAGTCCATGCTTCAGTCTTGTTTCGGCTCTGTCTCGTGATGCTGGATAGTTTCCTAACCGGTGTTTTTGAAGAGCTGCCAATAAACAAGCTTGAGATTTATTTCTTCTGCAAGAAGGAAAATATGTGCTGTGGCATGAGCTAATGGTTCATGCTCAGAAACACTGCTGAAATAAGAAAATTGTCTGAACCACCACAACCTCAACCACCCTAACTTCTTGCCCTTTCAAGAGTGATATTTTCCACCCCGATTGTGGTTCTCATTTGCAATTATAAATTACACTCTCAAATTGATATCCCTGACTGTAACCACATATGAGAAAATCGCACTTCTCTTAACCAAACGCACTGTTAGCTGCTTAATACATTTGGGACACAGTAGATTTACCGTACTGGATGGCTGTCGGACAGAATGGATGAGGAACGTTCAACCGCTGTCAAACTACAGAGGCGGTGGGAATGAGACACTTCTCATGACAGTAAAGGAGAGCAGACTTTCCAATTTTCCTGGTGTTTCACTGAGTTTGTATCTCAGCTGCATATCAGTTGGTGTGAAGGCTAACAGGGATCCCCAGCGACCATATTCGCTGTGTTTACACTCCAACTGAGAATATTATATCCATCAAAAACGTCAATTAGTAAAGTGCAAAATTCATTAGTAATTTGTCCAGAAGGAATCAAGTGCCAACAATTCATCATTGAGTTAGCTGCCCTCACAAACCTTAACTCAATGATATGATGGTACCCTCACTAGCATCAGGGTTAAGGGTGTCCGCTTTAACTCTGCTACAGTCTGGCATGCATTGCACTCTCTGAGGATGTGTGAGAGAAAGTAGTCCCTGTGCTTGTGTCACTGTTTAAGAAGGGCGGTTAAGACAAGCCAGGGAACTATAGACCAGTGAGCCTGATGTCAGTGGTGGGCAAGTTGTTGGAGGGAATGCTGAGGGACAGGATGTACATGTATTTGGAAAGGCAAGGACTGATTAGGGATAGTCAACATGGCTTTGTGCGTGGGAAATCATGTCTCACAAACTTGATTGAGCTTTTTGAAGAAGTAACAAAGAGGATTGATGAGGGCAGTGCAGTTGATGTGATCTATATGGACTTCAGTAAGGCATTTGACAAGGCTCCCCATGGGAGACTGGTTAGATCTCATGTGTTGCTGAACAAAGAGACCTTGGAGTGCAAGGTTAGATCTCATGGAATACAGGGAGAACTAGCCATTTGGATACAGAACTCAAAGGCAGAAGACAGAGGGTGGTGGTGGAGGGTTGTTTTTCAGACTGGAGGCCTGTGACCACTGGAGTGCCACAAGGATCGGTGCTGGGCCCTCTATTTTTTGTCATTTACATAAATGATTTGGATGCGAGCATAAGATGTACAGTTAGTAAGTTTGCAGATGACACCAGAATTGGAGGTGTAGTGGACAGCGAAGAAGGTTGCCTCTTAGGTCCCTTTTAAATCTTTCTCCTCTCACCCTCAACCTATGCCCTCTAGTTCTGGACTCCCCCACCCCAGGGAAAAGACTTTATCGATTTACCACATCCATGCCACTTATGATTTTATAAACCTCAATAAGGTCACCCCTCAGCCTCCAACGCTCCAGAGAAAACAGCCCCAGTCTATTCAGCCTCTCCTTGTAGCTCAAATCCTAGTGACCTGATCAAGATGTACAAGATTGTGAGGGGTATAAACAGAGTGAATGCAAATCAGCTGGTCCCCTTAGTTGAAGGGTCAATAAGAAGGGGGCATGATTTTAGGAGGTTTAGAGGGAATTTGTGGAAAACCTTTATCAAGGAGGGTGTTCTGGAGCACTAGCTTGGAGGGTAGTTGGGGCAGGCAAGATTGCAACCATTAAAAACAACTTAGTTGAACACTTAAGTGTAATAACATTCAAGGCTATGAGCCTAAGTGTGGATAATTGGGACTAGTTTCAGTAGTAGTGCCTTTGTGGTGTACAGACTCAATGGGCTGGAGGGCCTCTCTGTGCTACCTGATTCTATAACAACAATACTGTACCCATTGCCTCCCAACCTCTGTCCACTGAAGGATCTCCTCCTGCTGCCGCTCGGATTTTGCCCATAGTCTGAGAGGTCTGCACCACATCTGTACCAAGATAAAAAACCTGACAGCCTTATGGTCAGGCTATCCCCCTCCCTCCCCAACTCCCCATAAGGGTGAACTGTGCCTATCACTACAAAACTATTACCATCTTCCTCATCACCCTGTGAATCCTAGGCCAGTCTCCTCAACAGGGAATGTTTCTGAAGCCCTGGTAAAATCTCAGAACTACCTGCAAGTCCGGACTCCATTGACACCTCCTCTTTGGGAGTGTTTGTATTCCCAGCAGTGGCTACCATCCCCCAGTGGTGCTGAAGGGGCAAGGTCTGCACTTGGCTGGCGTATCCTATTAATTGTATTAAAGCGGGCCATCTGAAATGGTGCTAGCCAATCAAAAGGCTGGCAGCTTTCGTGCCCCTTCAGCATCACTGGGAGTGGTAGCTACAGATGGATCATACAAAGTAATGACCGATCTTGTTGGCTGTGATTAATGGGGTGGCGATAAGATATTGGTCACCTTCCACTTAATGCAATCTTGAAATGGCTTGCCAGTGAACTGCAGTCCACTGTCAGACACCGTCCATTCTGAGATATTGAACAAACTGCAAACAGCATTCATCATGGCAATGATGTTAGCACATGTTGCGAAGTCATTCAAATCGTAGGAAATTCAGAGAAGTAATCCATCACAAAGGTGCAACCTACCCCTGCAATCAGGCACTATGAATAGATCTGCTGCTATTTCTGAGTAAGGAGTGGATGAAATATTATATAAATGTTGAGGCTCCCTCATTAGTTGGGATTGACATGTTCACAAGATTTGACAAGTTGTTGAGTATCCTGATTCATCGCTGGCCAGTTTGCAGACCCTTGTGTACTAACTGTGTCTTGAGTTCAATGCCCATGCATTCTTGGTGTAACCTGAACAAGATATCTTGGCGTAATGCTTTTGGTATTAGGACTTGTTTACCCTTGAAAATGTAGGCGAATTCTATCCCTTTAAGGCCAAAATAAGAAAATGTGCTCAGATGCTTCTTCAACACTGACAAGCCATCCCTGGGTAACGATCTTTTGCAATTCCTGCTCACCTTCAGCAGTTGCAGACTTCAACTGTACGCACTGGCTTCGAACAAAGTCTACCAGATCGACATTGAGGAATGTCTTCAATTTTGTAGCCTCGAGCATCAATGTTGTGATCAAGAAGAATATCTTGCTCTTTGTGGTATGGGTAATCTCCTTAATATTTTAGATGTATTTAAGCATCCAGCTGATTTATAATGTTCTTCAGTGTCAATACTCTTGAACTTCGAGAAACAGATTCTGCAAAAATGACAGGGCACTTCTTAGCCGTTTGTGACGTATAATTTAATGGCTTATGATTAGTTTTGACAGTGGAATTCTTGCCAAATAGGTATGTGTGATTCTGCAAATGCACAGAATTGATAATCTGCTGTGAGACAACCATAGGCTGGGCCTTAGACCACCACCTGCTGAGGGACATGTCTTTCAGGATAGGTACTAGCTCCCCCATGTCAATTTTAGCCTCAGTGTGTATTGTCCTGCCTTTTCAAACTGTATGGTATCACTGGTTGTAAAAGATATAGACAAGCTCATCAATTGGGGTAAGCAATGGAAGTTAAGCCTAGGAAGGTGCAAGGTGGTACATTTTGGGAGGACTAACATGGCAAAGGAGGACTTGTTAATTGGTCGGACCCTAGGAAATACAGAGGATCAGAGGTATCTTGGTGCCTATGTCCAGAGATCCTTGAAGGCAACAGGACAAGTAGATAAGGTGGTTAGGAATGCATATGGAATATTAGTCAAGGCATTGAATACAGGAGCAAGGGGGTTATGATGGATCTGTTCATACCATTAGTTAGGCCACAGTGACAAACTATTACATTCAAGGCAACAATGGATGACCCTTCTCTATTCGAGCAAATTGTATATTAAGTCATGAAACTTTATTGCATTCATTTCTGGACATTATGCTTTAGGAATATTTTGAAGGCTTCAGAAGGGAGTTGCTGGAATCATTCTGGAAATGAGTGTGTTAATGGTAGTTCAGAGAAAACGAGGACTGCAGATGCTGAAGATCAGAGTTGAAGAGTGTGGTGCTGGCAAGGCACAGCAGGTCAGGCAGCATCCAAGGAGCAGGAAAATCGACATTTCAAAGCATAAGCTCTTCATCAGGAATTCTGGTTCCTCGAAACATTGACTCTCCTGCTCCTCGGATGCTCCCTGACTGGCTGTGCTTTTCCAGCACTACAGTCTTTGACTATTAATGGTCGTTGCATGGACAGAGACCAGATGTTGAGGTTGTTCTTCTTAGAGCACAGAAGACTAAGAATAGATCTGAGAGAAATCTTTAAAATTGTGTGAAACTGAACGAATAAAGAGAAACTGCATCCAGTGACTGACAGATCAGTGACCAGGGGGTGCAGAATTTAAGAAAATTGCCAAAAGAGCCAGTAGCAACATGAGGAAACATTTGCAATAAATAGCATCCTGGCATCCGAATTCTCAGCACGCAAAGACAGAAATCAACTCCCTACTCTATTTTCTTTGAAAATCATTTTATTTATACTCATTTCATTTTTCCCCATTCTTTTCCCTCTCCTCCTTTACAAAATCACCGAGAAGACGTCAAAGCCTAGGAACAAAAGTAGGCCATTCAGCCCATCAAGTCTTATGGCTGATCATTTGTTCAATGGTTTTATCTTATAACCATTCCGATATCGCTTCACATCACTGCTTTTTTGATATCTGTCAATTTCTACTTTATAGATACTAAAAGTTTGTGCTTCCGGGATAGAAAATTTCAAAGGTTCACAAATAAAAAGGGTTCTCCACATCTCAGTCCTCAATGGCTTTCCTCTCACTTTTAAATTGTGTCTCTGGTTGTCGACTCACCAACCAAGGGAAAAATCCTACCCTGTCTATCACTTAAAGTATGTTGTACATTGCAATGAGATGACCTTGCATTCTTCATTATTCTAGTGAATACAGGCCCATTTTGCTCAGTGGAAGAAATCTGGTGAACTATTTTCTCTGCAGTAATAGCACCCTTCCTGAGGTAAGGAGATCAAAACTATACAAAGTACTTCAGGAGCAGTCTAACCAAGATTCTATAACATTGAAGCAAGACCTCATTATTTCTATACTCAAATCCTCCAGTGATAAAGGCTAATGCACAATTAGGAAGGGTGCATCTCAATGTTAACATTAAATTTCTTATCAATGAGGACACCCAGTACGTTTGTACATCGAAACTTTCTAACATTTTACCATTTAAGAAGTACTCTGCACATCCATTCAGCTAACCAAAGCCTCACACTTTTCCCCATTATATCCAACTTGTCCACTCATTAAATCGTCCCAAAACCTCTTGAAGCTATCTTCCTCACAGCAGTCTCACCTAACTTTGTGTCAGCCATAAACTTGGAAGCATTACATTTGGTCCCAACCTCCAAATCATTGATATTGTGAAAGGTTGTGTCCTATGTCCTGATCATTGAGGTATCAAACTAGTCACAACATGCAAATGTAAGAATGATGCCTTTATACCCGCACTCTGAATTGAATCTTACCGTATGTTAGCAAAGTGTTGTTTCCATCGAGTTTAATGGAGGGTGTCTCTCCACAAGGTCTCATGGGTCTTTGTATGCAATTGTCCCAAACTCACCTCAATAACTATTTACCCTGCCCATTGATATCCCTCTTCACCGATTCTATCACTCGCCATTACCACTGCTGGGATATTCTGGCATATACCGTCACCCATTGCAAGTCACCATAGTTAAAAGGCCATTGAGCAATCAGAAGAGCATTGCCAGTCTGGAGCTACCCTGTTTGTCTGCACACAGTCTCTGAGACAGGATGGCACACCAGGGGAAAATGGCACCCTGCTGTGGTAGTGCAGAGGAAGGCCATCCTCTACCCTAAAGACCACCAGAGGAGGCCATGCCAGCCTGCTTCAAGATTGCCTCCCAAATTAGTAAAGTCTCCACAGGCCGAAGGAATACCCAGCAATCCTAAAAGAAGGTCAACAACCTTCTCTAACCCACCAGGGTAAGTGTCACCATCTTCTCTCCTTAACCTCACACTCACTCTATCTCTGTCACTGCACCCATTTCCCACCAAGGCTCATGGTCTACCGGTCTCAATATCACCTGTCACATCTCCCCTCGCCAATTCCCATTAACCCAAACCAAAAGATTGGTAGCCATGCCATGCCTTCAGTCCTGCCTACTCACTCATTCAGGGCACTTTCTCCCACCTGCACCAGCACCAACCACTGTGCCAATCAATATTATCCTACTCAAGCCCTCCCTTTCTGGCTTTTGAGGTGAAAATGGCCCATCGTATGGCGGAACCAGTTGGTGGGTGTTCCTCACCCCGTGTGCGGACAGAGGTTTGGTCCCCACTGGTGAAGAGACTGCTTGGGGAAATGCTGAAACGTCTATCTTCTGGCAACCAAGTAGGAAGCACTGTCCATAGGTTGAGTTGCTTTCCCATTGCACCCATGTACTGTTATGACAACACAACCTTGACTCTTTAGCCACGACACATTTTCTCTCTGGGTCTTGTAGGTACAAGCACTGGGACCACATTGAAGAGGCCCATCCCACAATAGAGCCCATCATCCATCTCTGAGGAAGGGAGTATGAATCCCGCAGAGGAAGAAGCCACAAGGCTGCTCCCCACACCACCCACTGGATACCGACACCTCGGTGGGCATTAAGCGAGATTGAAATCAGGCGCATAACCTGGCAAGCAATTCACTGACCCAACTCCACAGCTGGCAGAGGGAGCAATGCCCCAGGCTGCTGGCATTCAGAGGACTGTCAGATACTACGCAGGAGAAGACCCTATGGGAGGGACAGTTCGGGAACAGAAGCAGTCTTATCAGGGACATTGGATAACATGACAAAGGACGCAGGACTGCAGCAACATGTTAGCACCCACCCAGTTTTGCAAGCATCCCCAATCCTCAGATTTGTTATTCTTTCTATGAAGAAAAAACATCAGCTCACCCAGGTTTTTTTTTGGGTCACCTGTTTCTCCTTGCCTGGCACCTCATCTATCTCAAAACTTTCATGTTTTCTGGCATTTTTTTAACATGAAAGTTATGATATAAGATGTGAGCACCACATTGGCGCTGAGGTAAATGCACTGATTTCTTGCTAAATACAAGGCCCAACAGTATCAAGTGGTGGGTGAGCTTATTCAGTGAGCTCTTCAACTACGCGAGGCCTCGGCAAGGTGCTCATTCTAAATGTGGATTGTTGGATATTAATCATGAGGGGAAACCCCTGTCAGATTTTCCCTTGTTACTGTCGTCGCCGCTCCTGCTTAGCTCAGATCGAAAGCTACTCATCAATGGATGGGGGGGAGCTGACCAGCAAAGTGGTGAACCTGCCTCTAGCCCTACCATTCTGAGATGCCAACCTTACTTAAATCCATCAGGTGAAACATGAGATGGCTAGCAGTTGTCTTGTTGCCTCTCGACCTGGCTGAGATAGCATCTTCACAGACCTCCCACGGCTCATGTAAACTCCTGGACTGGCCTCAATGGCCCGAAAGGGAGTCAGAATTTGGAGGAGATCAAAGTTTGGTGAGTCAGAGGTGGTGGGGGGACATATTCCAGAGCATGGTTTATTGTGCTCACATGTAAAGGAAATAATTGATACTTCTTAAAATATAAGTTCCGTAATGAAAGATACATTTTTACGTCATCTGAAATCAGACAAAAGCGACGCATTCATGTCTTGAATAGTTCATCAAGTATTTGACTGTTTAAAGGTTGGATTGATTTATGTCTGGAGTCAGAGTGACCTCTGCTGGAACAAAGTGTAACATCTGAATTTTACAAGCTCTGTTGTTAACCCTCACAGCAGGTTTCTTACAAAGCACCAACTGAGATTATTTCTTTCACGTTTTGTACAATTAGCTCTTTTTCCTCGCGCTCATACAGTGAAGCCAAGATGAAGGGTCAAAGTCCAAAATTCATATGTCATTGCGTTAATGACGGTCAAAAGCTTCAGCTTTAAGGATGTACTGGTAGACTAATTGCTTGGGTGACTTAGTGGTTAGCACTACTACCTCACAGCGCCAGGGACCCAAGTTTGATTCTTGCCTCAGGTGATTGTCTGTGTGGAGTTTGTACGTTGTCTGCATGGGTTTCCTCCAGGTGCTCCAGTTTCCTTATGCAGACCAGGTGAATTGGCCATGCTAAATTGCCCATTGTGTTAGGTGCATTAGTCAGGGGTAAATATAGGGTAAAGCGAATGGGTCTGGGTTGGTTACTCTTCAGAGAGTTGTTGTGGACTTGTTGGGCCAAAAGGCCTGTTTTCATACTGTAGGGCATCTAATCTAATTGTATAGTAGCCCCAAGGGAAAATGAGTTAGACCAGGAGACAGTTGACATGGTCTGCATATGGTAAAGTATCATTGTTGCTCTGATATGGCCTGAGTGTTTTGCAATATGTGAATTCAAGTAACACATCCCTCAAAGACTGGGTTCTTGTATTGAAGTTTATTAATAATATTAATTATGTACCCTGATATGATATCTGAGACTTGCATGCATGTAGTTTTACTGTTAAATTATATTCAACAGTGACATAATATAATATACACAGTTAAAAAAACTGACCAATTGCTTAACTGAGCATAAGATTAGAACTTTCCAATTAGTGTGCCACAAGTCATGACATCATCTTGTTGTCCTACAGGCACTGTGCTATTCTGAGATCTGTGGAGTAATATGACAGTCACATTGCAACTTAGCGGAGTGCCCAATACTGAGTTATTTTAAATGGCCATTCAATACCTCACACAGGACTGTGCTGAAGTCACATGGAGCAACTCTTGGGAAATTTGACAAATAAAACCATTACAATTTGTGGAAGTCATGAGAAACAAATTGAAACTATCCAAATAGTCAATATGAACTCTACTATGAGTGCTGTGGCCACATTTAATAAGTTTCTTTTGCATCTACCCGAAAGGCAGTGATAAATCTGAAACTATTGAAAAATATAATTATGTTTAGAATTGCATCTGGTTTAACCGTATTCCTTCAATGCAGAATAGTGAATTGCATAAGCGAAATGCTTAAATAAAGATTAACATCTACTATCTGGCGTTTCAGAGCTCTGTCACAGTCAGTTCATCCACAGTGTGAAGTGTCACGGAATCAATCTTTCTAACAACTGAAAGTACAATATAACCAAACCAACAGAGGCTCTTGTAACAGGGGATTGGTCAATCACACCACAATGTGCTTCTCGAAAAGTGTTGTTTCTGAGTTGCAAGATTTATTTTTTTCCAACATAATGTAATTCTAAATATTTAAGTAGAATTCCACTAACCTGTATGTGGCAAATGTTCTATCAATCCACCAAAGAGTCTGAGCTAATATTGAGCTAATAGGTTATAAGAGTTAAAAAAAATCACACAACACCAGGTTATTGTCCAATAGGGTTATTCGGAAGCATTAGCTTTCGAGGCGCTTCCTCTGCATCGGGTGGAACTTGACCATCCGACACAGAATTTATAGCAAAAGGGTTACACTTTGTGATGGAGTTATAATGATATATTGAACAGTTGCAGTTAGACTCACTCAGTGTACAGAATGAACATAGGGAAACTATCGCTAGTGTTCATGTTCCCCAGGAGCCTTGACCCACTTCCATTATCTCTTCCACCATCTCACTCTATCACCATCTGCCCCCAATGTGCACAAGCCTTCTCTTTACTAAAGTTGTCAGCTTTATCTGTTCTATGTGACAGGAAATTTCACTCTCACTGCTTCCAAGTTCTTCCTTTCTTCCTTGGTTGGGATCAAGGATCTTTATTCTGGACTCACTCAATAGCTGGAAGAGTTTCTCACTGTTTTCTAACTCACGGAGCAGCGTACAAGCAATTCATTAGAAGTGGCAACAGGCAGGGTCAGACCAGTGAGAAAGTTACAGATATGTAACATAATGCACTGTCACCCTTGACATGTTCCATAACTTGTGAACACACCAGGGGCTGGAGTACCTCATCTAACCCCCACAAGCATAATTTTATTTAAAAGTTAAATTTATATTGATATGATTTTTGTTAGCTCTGTCCCTTTAAGGGGATGTTACTTGTTTACTTAATTTAACTTTATTTAATTTGGCATAATTGGCTTCAAAACAGTTGACAGATGCACACAGAGCTGTTGTGTGCATGACACAGGGATCCTAAATTCAAATCCCTTACAATAGCAGTATACTGTGCTTTTCCAGCACCACTCTAATCTCCAGCATCTGCAGTACCCACCTCCACCTAGTCCATAATAACATGACTAAAAGCTGTATATCTAAAGATGCAGGCATTGACAATGTTTGGCAGTTAACTTATGATCTACATATCTGCAATGTTTCAATCTGAATAAAACTATCATTTTTTTTAAAAAGTGTAAGGGTATAACTGAGCAGGAACAGGTGAAGGATAAAGGAGTTGTAAAAATGCCAACAGGAAGATAATGTCCAAAAGCTGAAATGGAGGAGCAGGTCAGCCTCAGGAAAAGAAGACTGATCAACATCTCAGGTTTTCTTTTAATCATTCCCTGGAGAAGGAATACAGCATTAATCAATGTGCCTTACTAATACATGCAGCGAGAGGTGATTTTCTACATCAGTGGTGTAGAACTGACACTCAACCTTCATCTCTAAGTGCAAGGAGATTATTCTCAGGCAGAAATTGTTCTTTTCAGTGAGGTTTTCTGTACAATAGCTACTGAAGAACATTGCTGGTTCAGAATTCCTGAACTTTGAGGCAGACCCTCTTGAGACTAATGTTGACCTTATGTGATAATATGAAGTGCAGTGATAATGGCATGGAGACAGAAAAAAACCTGGGGAAGCTCAACTGGTCTGGTAGCATCTGCGTAAAGAGAAACAGGGTTAATATTTGTTTGGTGTTTGCATGATCTCCCCAGTGTAAGGAGACAGCAGTAGTGTCTACAGTCTACAAAATTGAAAGAACTATCACTAAACCACGGTTTCACCTGGAAAGCATGTTTGGAGGTCTTCATTGGTGAGAAGGAGGGAGATAAAAAAACAATTATTGTATCTCTTTGCTAGAGAGAGAGATTGGAAGTGGTTGAGGAGTAGACCTTGGGGGGATTGGTCCCTTCAGAAAATTTAACATGGAGGGCATGGAAAGGTATGTTTGGTATCTGCTGGAGATGGCGGTAATGACAGAAGATGTGTTGGTGAATGGAGGTTAGTGGAGTGGGAAATGCGAGTGAGGGAAACAAGACCATTATCCCGGGTGGGAGGGGAAGCAGAGGTGCTGGAAACAGGACCATGTTGAGGGCCCTGCAGAGAAGGAACTCCTGAGCTGAGAAAATGACAAGGCATATGGGATATACTGGGAGAGGAAAGTTAAGAGGGGAGCCCATCTTGCAACCCGCCTGACTTACTTTCTTGAGGAAATGTGATGTGACATTAGCAACACTGCTTTCAACTTCCACATTTGAGTTGTGCCCTCTCTTAACCTTGCACAGCTGAACAGGTGCTCAGCAGCAGGAAGGACACCCACACCCACACTATTTCAAGAGAACAGCATCTTCTCAGAGGCTAGTTGCTGATTGATCTCGGCTGGTTCTGCCTGAGTTTGTGGAAGTGCTCTGAGCTTACTGCTACTATTTAAAGTTGCTGAGGTCTACAGGGAATGGGTGCGACATGTGGTGTCTTATGAAATAACTCCACAGAGGCTGGTATCTCATCACCAAGTCACCCTTTATGTGCAGATGCAGAGTCCTTAACATTGACTAAAAGTTCCCTCAGAGCCAGCAAATGCCATTTCACCCTCCGTTCCAACCCCCACCTCAACCCCCACCCCCTCCAGGTCCAGGAAGATCAGATTTAACCTGGTGTGGAGTCTTCTTCCCATTAGCAATGTTGCATGAGGAGCGGCCCAATAATCGAACAGGAGCCGGGACAGTTTGGTATAGAGTGAAGCTTTAGACTGTTTTTTAAAGCCTGCTATCAAAGTTTGGACCTCTCTTTTTGCCAGACCAGTGAATGATGGGTGGCATGGAGCTTTCACTGTGCCTCGGTACACGTGACAGTAAATTCAATTCAATTCAATTCAATTCCTTATCCGTCAAATACCATTCAACATTAGGAAATACTCACATTCCCTGCGAGTAAACAATGGCCCATTATCCATGATCAACATTTCCAGGACTCTGTGGATTGCAAAAGATGTGTGCAGTTTTTCTATCATTGGCCCCATGTTTGATGAACAAACTCTGTCAATGTCTAACTATTTTGAGTGGGATTCCATAAGGACGAAGAATGTTGAGCTCATGGAAGGACCTACCCAGGCAACATGTAACCGAGTCCAGGATTTAACCAAATATTCCCACAAATGTGAGGGAGCTGCTGGCAGTAATGTTTGTCCTTGCTGGCACTCTGGGCACTGCCCCACCAATACAGCCATGTCTGCATTCAATCCTGGCCACCACCCAAAACTTCTCGCCAACACCTTCATTTTGGACACCCCTGGGTGACCCAGGTGGAGTTCAGCCAGTATCCAGTGGTGACCTTTACTCAGGTCTCTCAAGCCCACACCACAGCCTTTCTCCTGCCTTCCTCCTCACAAAAACCCAAGATTGAGTGCATCATGATTAGATTACTTACTTACAGTGTGGAAACAGGCCCTTCAGCCCAACAAGTCCACACCGACCCTCCGAAGAGCAATCCACCCAGACCCATTCCCCTACTCCTAACACTACGGGCAATTTAGCCTGACCAGCACATCTTTTGGATTGCGGGAGAAAATCAGAGCACCCAGAGGAAACCCATGGAGAATGTGCAAACTCCACACAGACAGTCGTCCAAGGTGGGAATTGAACCAAGATCTCTGGCGCTGTGAGACAGCAGTGCTAACCACTGAGCCACCATGCCACCATAATGATGGGTGAATGATCAGCTTTTTTTTATACTTAGCAGGGGAGTTGACGTTAATATGTTTTCATGGTATTGTAAGATTGTCAGAAGCATGATGTTAAGGCACAAATAATGTTCAGGATTAACACCAGCAGGTTAAATTATAGCCCACGTGGAACATGAGGGAAGCAAAAAAACAATCTGGAATTAAGGGTCTAACGATGACTGTGAATCCATTGTCGGAAAATCCCATCTGGTTCATTAATGTCCTTTAGGGAAGAAAACAGCCATCCTTACCTGGTCTGGCCCTCCATGTGACTCCAGACCCACAGCAATGTGGTTGATTCTTAATTGCCCTCTGGGCAATTAGAGACAGGTAATATATGTTGGTCTAGCCAGCAGGTTTAGAAGAGCGATTACAGAAGCTGTAAAGGACCGTAGCTCAGAACTGCCAACTATTAAGGGTATTTTCAGCCCTCAATTCCAAAGTGTGAATTTTCTTTTATGAGATTGAGGACTAATCCTCAATCCTCAATTCTGAACGTTTATGCAAGAAGATGAATTTTGTTGTTTGCGATTGAAGGGGGCAGGGGTGGGATGGTTGATTGAGCAGCGTGTGAGGTTAGTGTTTCTAACAGAAGCAGGTGGCAGCTGAGAATGAATTGCCTGACCTTGATCGCTTGGCCAAGGTCATTGAACTCATCTTCCGCTTGGGGAGCCTACAGCCTTCAGGGGCCAAGATCGAGTTCAACAAGTTTAGGCCCTGATCATCTTCACCCACATTTGTAGCCCGAACTCCACATGCCAGCCCTTGTCATCACATGGGCTGCTGCCACAAACAACCCATTGTCATTGTCATCCATTAATGGTCCCCTTAGAACCTTAGAACATTGTTTCTCCCAGACTGACCTTTACCCACTCCTTTGCATAATCACTGCTCTCTCTCTCTCCCCCTTGTCTCTGTGGGCTCCATCTCTACCTCATCCAACCATCCTATCTCCAGCATATGTACCAACCCTTTCTTTGCTACAATCAGCTCTGGAGAAGGGTTATTGGACGCGAAACGCTGACCCTGCTTTCACTCCACAGATTCTGCCAGACCTGCTGAGCGTTTCCAGCAACTTATGTTTATGTTTCTCATTTCTAGCATCCGCAGCCCTGTTTGTCTTTTTTTAATCATTAATCTTTTGCCAGCTCCTCAGCAGTTGTTTCATTGACTGCTACAGTTATCTGCTCCTGCTGCCTTTGCATCATCTGTCTCGAGGGCCTCTATCTGTTTTGGGGGGCAGCATTCTCTCCTTCTATTTCCTTCCGCAAAGCCTCCAGGAATGCATCCAAGAACCTTAGAACATAATCTCTGTCGTTTGGCATAAAGTTCACTACTCTTACAGCTGAAAATGTGTTGCTGGAAAAGCGCAGCAGGTCAGGCAGCATCCAAGGAACAGGAGAATCGACGTTTCGGGCATAAGCCCTTCTTCAGGAATGAGAAAAGTTTGTCCAGCAGGCTAAGATAAAAGGTAGGGAGGAGGGACTTGGGGGAGGGGCGTTGGAAT
>NC_057720.1:77884365-77887107 GCF_004010195.1 Chiloscyllium plagiosum | reverse complement strand
GAGGGAGGAGTCTGAGACGGTCCAGGTTAATTTGAGGTCGGGGTGGAAGGTGTTGGTGAAGTGGATGAACTGTTCAACCTCCTCGTGAGAGCATGAGGCGGCACCAATACAGTCATTGTTGTAGCGGAGGAAAAGGTGGGGGGTGGTGCCAGTGTAGCTGCGGAAGATGGACTGTTCCACATATCCTATGAAGAGGCAGGCATAGCTGAGGCCCATGCGGGTGCCCATGGCTACTCCTTTGGTTTGGAGGAAGTGGGAGGATTGGAAAGAGAAGTTGTTCAGGGTGAGGACCAGTTCAGTCAGTCGAAGGAGGGTGTCGTTGGAAGGGTACTGGTTGGTACGGCGGGAAAGGAAGAAGCGGAGGGCTTTAAGTCCGGACTACTCTCACAGGTCAGGTGCTCTTCCTTAGCTACCCATCAGCACGTGTTGCTACCAAAACAGATTTCCTGTCAAAGATAGTGCAGGCTAGCTTCAAGTGGCTAGCCTCATCTGAACCAGAACCCTCTATGGAGGCACATAACCATCTAACATCACCCTCTCAATGGACTGCACACTGCTATCATGTTATCTAACGGGCAATAAAAGTTGCAGGCTAGCCACAATGGCTGAAATGAGTGTAAATTAATTGCAGGACAAGGGATACCTGTTCATTTTCGGGTATTATTAAACTCTTCCTCGCATGTCTAGTATATGCCAAATTTCTGTGGACTCAACACAGCACAGATCTGGTTTCACTGAGCAAGAGACTTTGGGGGAGATATTTCATCGCTGTGACAGAAACAAACCCTTCTGAGAAGAAGGATTAACAATTTAACAACTTCCGCCTGATCAGGAAGTCTTTGACCCAATAAGTCAAATAAAATCAATCTAGATAGCTTATTACTTTTGATTTCTGTTTAAGTAACAAGGAGGCGGTACTTTCAACATATAAACATTAACAGTCATCAATCACTCTCTGAGTAACCATGACCTTCCCTGTTCAATAGGGGGAAGTCAAGTATCAGAGATGGTAATAAATTGGACATCAGACAAAAAGCTGCTCAATTTGAAAAGTAGCAAAGCTTCCTATATTTAGAAAACAGCTTTCTAGAATTCCAAGCAGTGGCCAATTTCATGAGACATGGTTTAGATGTAAAAAACACAGAGGCTGCTTAAATCTACAGCGAGCATTAGATATTGACTCTTGATGTGATTGAAGTTCTTAAAATATTGAAAATATTCAAGCAGCTTCCTTGTTGGGGAAAGAAAAATGATTGAAGTGAAAAATAAAGTTTGGTCACTCAGGATAGAAATGGCATAGTAGAAACTTGAAACTTTCTTCCAACATAAATACACAGACAATTGGAGCTTCCAAGGCTGAGATTAAGCCTGCTGGAACTGCTGTTGGATTAGAGCAGGGATAGATAATGAACTAAGGGAGGTAAACATGTCTGGGATCGTGTTCAAATAATGACCAGAATCGGTGAGTGAATGATGAAAACAGCCTCTTTATTCAGCTACCACAGTAACACAAGTTTGAGGCGGTGATGGAATCCAGAAATACAGTTCTTACAATAGACCCTTTATACACAGTTCTTACTGTGGGCGGCACGGTGGCACAGTGGTTAGCACTGCTGCCTCACAGTGCCACAGACCCAGGTTCAATTCCCACCTCAGGCGACTGACTGTGTGGAGTTTGCACAATCTCCCCACGTCTGCGTGGGTTTCCTCCCACAGTCCAAAGATGTGCGGGTCAAGTGAATTGGCCATGCTAAATTGCCTGTAGTGTTAGGTTAGGGGTAAATGTAGGGGTATGGATGGGTTGCGCTTCGGCGGGTCGGTGTGGACTTGTTGGGCCGAAGGGCCTGTTTCCACAATGTAATCTAATCTGCATATATTTAAAATTCCATTACTGTGATGTTACACTGTTTTATCTTCAGTACACAAAGATTTGAGGGGCTTCAGTCATGGGAGACAGGAGGTGGATTAAAACATGCTAAATGCTGGCTGCTACTCCTGATGGGATTAAGGGGGTTTGTCCAGTCTGTTTGCATAATTAGGAGGTGTTAGTCCTTTTGTCTTTTAAGTTAGCAATTGTTAGTAAAAGATACTAGGCCTATTTGCTCTAAATAAGTTAGAAATTGTACCTGTACTTAATAAAAGAATAAAGAATATTAAACTGATTACTGCAGCTGGGTTGTGAGATTTATTTACTATTGCTGGTATGAATTTCATTCATTCACACAATTTCATGGAAGCGCTGTTTTGTCAGTTAGTTTCTTAAAGGGATAATGGCCCAGTTAAAAGGTATTTAACAGGCACTTACAAACGGGGAAATCTATTCAGGTCCAGGAGATGATTGGTCAGGGCTGATTAATATTATAATGTTTCATAGAGACTTGATGGAGATGGTATTGTTCTGTCTACTACACTTATTCAGAGGTAAACACTGCTTGTAGCAAGGGTTGATAAGGTGTGAAAATGCAGTAGAACATAGCGAGCTGGTGAGTGAGTTAATAAAGATAACCAATAACACAATATCCCAAACAGTATCCCTCCCCCCACCCCCGTTTGATTCTACTGAGATCTTTCGAAGAGAATCACACAATTCTTATCCTAGCTTACATATACTTTGGCAACTACACTTTACAAAAAGAAAACATGCACAGTTAGAATAACAATAACAAACATCATGGTGGAAGTCTTCTAGGAGAAAGTGAGGACTGCAGATGCTGGAGATCAGAGCTGAAAATGTGTTGCTGG
>NC_057720.1:77839405-77884353 GCF_004010195.1 Chiloscyllium plagiosum | reverse complement strand
TGGGGGCGGAGAGGTCAGGAAGAAGATTGCAGGTTAGGAAGGTGGTGCTGAGTTCGAGGGTTGGGACTGAGACAAGGTGGGGGGACGGAAAATGAAGAAACTGGAAACATCATGGTGGTCAGTCTCTGGTCTTGCTGTATTGTGAGATATCCGTTTGATGTGGGAGGTATGAATCCTGGCCTCCTTTCCTCAGGCCTTGACACCGCTGATATGGTTGTTCCCAATTCACACCTAATGGTTCCTTCTGGGTCTTTTTCACAAGAACCCACTCACCTGGTCCAGTGTCGTGACCTCCCTCCAGTGGGTCTTCCCAGGCAGCTGATACCTGTGAGGGCGCAGAACTGATGGCATTGGTTAATACCTGACAGGAAGACAATAAAATGACAGTCTGCAGCATAACGGGAGTCTGCGTAAAAGTTGGCAGACTGATCCTCTGCTGCTCTGCAGGCTTCAGTCGGAGCCTGTAATTCTGTTGGCTGTGCAGATGCTCTGGGTGATAGGCTTCCCAATACCATGACAGTGCTGAAGGTCATGGCAGGGAGAAAGTGAGGACTGCAGATGCTGGAGATCAAAGTCAAAGAGCGTGATGCTGGAAAAGCACAGCAGGTCAGACAAGATCTGAGGAACAGGAGAATTGACATTTCGGGCAAGAGCCCTTCATCAGGAATGAGGCGAGTGAGCCAAGGGAGTGGAGACCTCGGTGGTGGAGACCACCCCTAGGCTAACCAGACACATTCCTGATGAAGGGCTCTTGCCCGAAACGTCAATTCTTCTGTTCCTCGGATCTTTTCCGACCTGCTGTGCTTTTCCAGCACCACACTTTTTGACTCTGATCTCCAGAATCTGCAGTCCTCACTTTCTCCTGAGATTGGATATTGCCCTTTTGAGCAACCCATCTATCACCTATTAGCCTTAGATAAACGGCCTTGCTGTTCTTCCGACAGAATCTCCACTCTCAGTTTGGAGTTTCCAGGAAAGGGGTTTTCCAGAATCGGACTCACAGGTTGAAACAGGAAGAGAGCTGAAAGACCAGAAAGACTTTGGGATTTCTGTCTAGAATGGAGACATCATTGGTTTCTGATGCACAGCACTGATAGCAGTCACTGCAGTCTTTCTCAGTCTCTCCTCTGTTAGCAATGCTGGATGCCTGCCGAATCCTGGAAATCCTTATCAGGTGATAATGATGGAATGCTGTCAGACCTCCAGCCCATGCAGACAACAGATAATAATTGATTCACTTTTGACCAATGCCCATTCCAGTACCTTGTGATAAAGGAGAGAGATGTTATTTAATTGCAATACATTAACTAATGAGTCTGCATCAAACTTCTGTATATGTTAATTCAAGAAAATTGCTCCATTATTTATCCTTCTTGGTGATATTTATTTCCCATACTGAATGGAAACACATGAGTATTAAGATGCTCTTATTTGGCGTTAATAATCATGTTACCAATTACCAGGCCAGAATACTAGTGCAATAAAGCTGGGTTGACAGATTGGAATGTTTATAATGACAGGACCACAGTGACAGAAATTGGCTGCATTTTTCCCAGTTTTCATTCTATTTAAATGACCACCTTTATGGGTGTTCATATTGAAAACATTTTTTTCCCTTTATATCTTCTTCAGATGCGAGTAATTTGAGTGATGTCCCTTTACCTTTGCAGAGTTATCATGATGTTGTGACATTATTGACCAAATGACAATGAATAACCAGGTGACATGTGAATCTGAATGACAGAGGAAACCTGGAGGAGAAGTTGTTCCAGTTACAGCTGTAAACAGCTTTGATTAGATCCCATGTGGAATACTACTGTCAGTTCTGCACACAATGATGAGCGTGACTTACTTCAACTCTGCATGTTATAGCATGGATGTGGGTATTCACCTTTTGCATATAACTAGAGGAGCAGGTCAGATACTAGGAATACTGTGGCAAGTAACTCACCTCCTGACTGCCCAAAGTCTGTCCACCATCTACAAGGCACAAGTCAGGAGTGTGAAGGAATACTCCCCACTTGCCTGGATGAGTCAGCTCCAACAACACTCAAAAAGCTTGACATCATCCAGGACAAAGCAGCCCGCCTTGATTGGCACCACATTCACAAGCATCTAGTCTTTCACCACTGTTGTTCAGTAGCAGCAGTGTGTCCCATCTACAAGATGCACTGCAGAAATTCACCAAAGATCCTCAGGCAGCATCTAAACCCATAAGCATTTCCATCTAGAAGGACAAGGGCAGCAGGTACCATGGGAACACCACCACCTACAAGCACCCCTGCAAGCCACTCACCATCCTGACTTGGAACTATACCACTGTTCAGTCACTGTCACTGGGTCTAAGTCCTGGAATTCCCTCCTTAACGGCACTGTGGGTCAACCCACAGCAGGTGGACTGCAGCAGTTCAAGAAGGCAGCTCACTATCACTTTTTCAAGGGAAACTAGGGACAGGCAATAAATGCTAGCCAGCCAGAGATGCACACATTCCACAAACTGTGGGTGGTACGGTGGCACAGTGGTTAGCACTGCTGCCTCACAGCACCAGAGACCCGGGTTCAATTCCCGCCTCAGGCGGGACTGTGTGGAGTTTGCACATTCTCCCCGTGTCTGTGTGGGTTTCCTCCGGGTGCTCCGGTTTCCTCCCACAGTCACAAAGATGTGCAGGTTAGGTGAATTGACCATGCTAAATTGCCCGTAGTGTTAGGTGTAGGGGAATGGGTCTGGGTGGGTTGCGCTTCGGTGGGTCGGTGTGGACTTGTTGGACGGAATGGCCTGTTTCCGCACTGTAAGTAATCTAATCTAATCTAAATAAAATATTGAAGTGATTTGTTAAAAGAAAAGTCGGAAATGTAGCACATTTCTGCAACCATTTAAGGATTACATGAATATGATCCATGTATACAGGTGAGGACAACATCATTCTCACGTCTGTCTCCTACAAGCTCCTTCTTTACACTCCCCAAATCCCCCTGATTCTATTACCAACACTACACTTAATCAAGTATTAGTCCTTTCAGACCCAAATGCAACACTTTCTTCTTTCAAATGTTAAAAATCACACAACACCAGGTTCATAGTCCAACAAGTTTAATTGGAAGTACTAGCTTTCGGAGAGCTGCTCCTTCATCAGGTGGTTGTCAAATTCTTTCAATTGGTGTCACAAGTTCAGCTGCTGTCTCTTTGCTTGCACTTTTTCTCAAACTTTGGTGCTACTTCGAATCTGAAGTAACTACACTAAAGGGAGAAAACTCTTGGTTGCAAAGTGCATAACGTTTGGGTTTTCTAATATTTTCTGACCTTTATGTTACAGAGGTGCTTTCAGTGTACATTTAACACTGAGTGCAATGTCTCCTGGACCATGTATTGAACTTCAGTCAGCAGGAAGCACATTGTGTCAACTAAGGTTTGCAATCTGATAATGTTGCATGTCTAGTCTTGAAATTTATGAGATAGCCTTGACATAAATGTTTGCGTGACAAAATATTTAGTTTGTATTATGGATTCCCTCTAGGAAATCTTTGGGTTTATCTTCTATTGTAGGCTGTTCTGTCTTATTTATGTCCTTGTCTGGGTAGTTACATTGAACATAGAACATACTACAGTACAGGCTCTTCAGCCCTCGATGTTGTGCTGACCTTTTATCCTACTCTGAGGTCAGACTAACCTACATACCCCTAATTGTACTATCATCCATGTGCGTATCTAAGTGTCGCTTACATGTCCCTAATGTCTCTGACCCTACTACCACTGCTGGCTCTGAAGGCTCTGAAAGTCCTTGGCACAGCCTAAACAAAATGCAGAACCTGCTGAGGTTTAGTAACTTTGGAATGTAAACTTTATTTCATGCTCCAAATGAGTTGCAAATCTGCGACTATATTGGTTTGGCTGAAATGTTTTCTGCTGCTGTCAAAACCGAAGAGCATTCAGATTCGAAGTAGCACCAAAGTTTGAGAAAAAGTGCAAGCAAAGAGACAGCAGCTGAACTTGTGACACCAATTGAAAGAATTTGACAACCACCTGATGAAGGAGCAGCTCTCCGAAAGCTAGTACTTCCAATTAAACTTGTTGGACTATGAACCTGGTGTTGTGTGATTTTTAACATTTGAAAGAAGAAAGTGCATTCCACACACCCACCACTCTCTGTGTAAAGAACCTACCTCTGACATCTCCCCTAAACCTTCCTCCAATTACCTTAGCTCTTTAGTTTATTGATTTTCTGTAGCAGTGTCTTGCTTTGACACATTTTCTGAAAATGATTTACCTTCTTACAATAAAAGCATTCAGTATTATAACTTAGGCACTATTAGCAACTTTGAGGTCTCGTTTCTCCATAGGATTCAGTGTCTAGTATCTGTTCTACTTATTGCAAAGGCTTATTTAGTTTTTCTCTCATGTTAGGTCCCTCACGTCCAGCTGCAGATCCAGTCTACTAGTTATGTCCTTTAGAACTCGGGCTGTTCAGTCAGATTTGTCAGTGTGATTGTGCCCCTGTTCATTATGGGCATTGAAGTCCTCCACACAGAGTACATTCTGTGCCCATACCACCCTCAGTGCTTCTCCCAATTGGTGTCCAACATGGAGCGGTACTGTTTCACCAGCCAGGGAAAGTCAGCAGCAAGTTTCCTTTGCTATGCTTCACTTGATGCCAAAACACTTTATGGACCTGGAGTTAATGGTTGACTCCTTCCCAGGGCAACTCCTTCCCAACTGCACTGTGCTGCCACATCTTGCAAGACTGTCCTGCCAGTGGGACATTACCTGCAAGGTATGATTCCATAAGTATGAGCATGTCAGGCTGTTATTTGATTTGTCCTGTGAGACTCCTGGCTCAATTTTGGCACCAGACCCCAAATATTTGTAAGGAGGACAGGATAGATTAGTCACAGTCATTGTAATTTCGGACACTTTTGTCAGCATTAGGTGGTCCATCCAATGAACAACATAGTTGTGAATCTGGAGTCACATATAGGTCAGACGAGGACAGCAGATTACCTTTCCTAAAGAATATTACTGAACTAGATGGGTTTTTATGACAATCAGCAATGGTTACGTGGCCCCATTTGACTAGGTTTTATTCCAGATTTAAAACTGAACTCAAAATTCACCATCTGTCATGATGGGGTTCGAACCCATATTTGCAAAGCATTGCAACAAGCACCACACTCAGCAAGGAAGATTTCAATTCTCAGACCTTTAGGAGAATTCATTGTGTTGTCCTCTCTTTGTGACTGAGGCTGAGACAAAACAGTTCAATAGATTTCAACCCCAATGTAACAGACAGTTGGTTGCTTTGACTTTCATCTTAAAAGAGCTATTAAGCTAAACCATGCAGTCTCTTTTTTAATCCCCCACAATAAATATTTTAAAGCAGAAATGTGCTTTTCACAGTTTTTTTTTTCTCGGTTAAAAGCCTGCAATGTCAAAGGGCCTGTATTGCGCTGTAATGTTCTATGTTCTATAAGTACATGGACGTGACACCTGGCTAGGTGAAAGAATGGACAGTGAACTGGCTGGCACAGTGGCTCAGAGGTTAGCACTGCTGCCTCACAGTGCCAGGAACTTGGATTCGATTCCAGCCTCAGGCAACTGTCTGTGTGGGGTTTGCACATTCTCCCCGTGTCTGCATGGGTTTCCTCTGGGTGCTTCAGTTTCCACCCACAATCTGAAGATGTGTAGGTTAGGTGGATTGGCCAGGCTAAATTGCCCATAGTGTCCAGGGATGTGTAGGCTAGGTGGATTAACTATGGGAAATGCAGGGTTATAGGGTAGGAGTCTGGGTGGGATGCTCTTCGGAGGATCGGTGTGGACTCACTGAGCCGAATGGCCTGTTTTCACACCGTGGGGATTCTATGATAACTGTGAGATGTTTACAATGCCATCTGGAATGTGAAGAAACCCAGATCCATTGGCACCTTGCCAGTCATGACCATATCCAAGGCTGCAGCTTGGGAACTGCAGAGCTGACACAGCACTTTGTCCACTTCTTTAGCGATACTCAACTACTGAATGGCTCCTGCCAGGCTGAATATAGGTGTCACGGAAATATAGAATTGTGTGGGCCAAATGGAGGCCATTCAGCTTGCACCCAGCTTGTAAAACATGCATCATTACCTCATGCCAATATCCTGCTTTGTTCCCCAAACCCTTGCACACTTTTTTAATCGAAACAATCAGCAGTGTCCTCTTGGATGTAGGTAGGAGAAGGGTTCCTTGCAGATCCTGGGAATGTGCAACCGGTGTACTCAGAGAGCTTTCAGAAGCTTATCACTCTTTCCAAACAGTAAGCACTACTCCCTGCTCATTGAACTAACCTTTCACCAATCCCCCATAACCTCAGTACTTGCATTGGCCAATAAATAATAAAAAGCAGGACTGTTTTCCCTTGACCGTGAGAGGCTGAGGGCTGACCTTATGAAGGTTTATAAAATCATGAGGGGCATGGATAGGATAAATAGACAAAGTCTTTTCCCTGGAGTGGGGATGTCTAAAACTGGAGGGCATAGGTTTAGGGTGAGAGGGGAAAAATATAAGAGAGACCTAAGGGGCAACTTTTTCATGCAGAGGGTCGTACGTGTATGGAATGAGCTGCCAGAGGAAGTTGTAGGGGCTGGTACATTTGCAGCATTTAAAAAGCATTTGGATGGGTATATGCATAGGAAGGGTTTGGAAGGATATGGGCTAGATGCTGGCAATTGGGATTAGATTAGGTTGGGATATCTGCTCAGCACGGATTAGAGTGGTGCTAGAAAAACACAGCAGGTCAGGCAGCATTCAAGGAGCAGAAAAATCAATGTTTCGGGCAAATGTCCTTCATCAGGTTAAATATATCCCAGATGAAGGGCTTTGGCCCAAAATGTTGATTTTCTTGCTCATTGGATGCTGCCTGACCTGCTGTGCTTTTCCAACACCACTCTAATCTAGACTCTGATCTCCAGCATTTGCAGTGCTCACTTTTGCCTATCTGCTCAGCATGAACGAGTTGGACTGAATCTCTATGATTCTTTCACCAGCGAGTGGGATGGTAAATGATGTTGGTGATAAGCCCCTTGAGCATCTGTACATGTGTTGAGCTGTATCAAACTAAGATGGGGTGTTAGCTGGAACAAAGAGGTCTAAATTGGCACAGGTCATCCATAGGATCAGGAAGTTCACCTTTTGGCATCAAGGTCTGCCCACATTGCAGAGCTTCAGTCGGTATCTGACATACACACTGACACTCTCATATTTGTGGTCAGTTCAGGTCATGTTGGAGGTCATCACAAGTGGAGCTAACACCATATTCTACAAGTACCCACTGTGCCAAGATCACTGACGTGGGCATCGCTGACTGGACCATCGCTTTATTGCCCACCCCTAGCTGGCTTTGGTGGTAGTGGTGAGCTGCCTTCTTGAACCGTTGCTGTCCATTTGGTGTAGGTAGACCCATAACATCATTAGGGAGGGAGTTCCAGGAATTTGACCTCGTGAAAGTGAAGAAACAACGATATATGTCCAATTCAGAAAGGTGAGAGGCTTGGAGGGGAGCTTAAATGGAAATGTTTTGCTCAAAGGTTGAAATGTGTTAAAACCTGCTCAAAATGATCACAGCATTTCATTTCCTGGTCCATACACAATCGTGCATTGTATTATCACACATAGTCAGCGGGCCCACACCAAACTCCCTACATGGATTTTAACACTACCCACGTGTTCTCTGACCACCCCTTACCCCCGCAGAAGGGACGATCAGAAATTCCACTTGATAGCATTTCAGTTTCATTTATGTTCACATTTAACAAAAATAATAAACCTCCAATTCAAACACTGCTTCCCATTGCAGCAGTTCCCAATATGTTGTTAATGTGGATTGTGGCAAGAAGCTTTAAGTATAGGATGATAAAGAGCAGGAGGCTCCTTCTACACTGTATGATTCTATACTTGCTCAAAGTCACTTGCCAAAGCTGCCTGCTAGATGTCAGACTGATGCTCAATATTGAACTAATGCTACCATTTTCAGCTCTTGCTACGTTTTTTTACTTCCACTTTCACAAGTACTTTGATGGTGAAACCGTTGCATTTTCAGTTCTACAGGACATCATTCTATCCATTATCTGTGTCTATGCTGACAGTCGCTCCAGCTCTCTCCTACCCTACTCCAATTACCCTGCTCTTTCTCAAACCCTACGCTATCAGGATATAGCAGTGAGGATCATTATGGTTCATGAACAAAAACTCAAATCCCGTTATGGCGAGTTACAAAATTAAATCCAATAACAGAGGAATGGGCACAAGCGCATAAAATGTGTGTCAAAGCCATCAGATCATCATGAGAGTCAACTGATTTGGTAACAACGTGGAGCCATAAAGTTGTACAGCATGGAAACAGACCCCTTAGGTCCAACTTGCCAATACTGATCAGATATCCTACATTAATCTAGTCCATTTGCCAGCACTTGGCCCATACCCTTCCTATTCATCCACACATCCAGATGCCTTTTATAAGTTTTGTTGGGAATTTGTGTGTGTGTGAGAGAGAGAGACTACCTTAACCTCACTTTATACTCTCTAAAAGTTGCTACACAGAACCGTTCATGGCAAAAAATGCCCATTTGATGTGCCTGAAAGAAGATGAGGAGCAAAGCAGAGAGGCCCAGCACTTAGGAGAAAGTGAGGTCTGCAGATGCTGGAGATCAGAGCTGAAAATGTGTTGCTGGAAAAGCAAAGCACGTCAGGCAGCATCCAAGGATTTGAAGCATCCAAGGATCCTGAAGGAGGGCTCATGCCCGAAACGTCGATTCTCCTGCTCCTTGGGTGCTGCCTGACCTGCTGGGCTTTTCCAGCAACACATTTTCAGGCCCAGCACTTAGCCTACAATTACTGAGAATCAGCCATCTACAGTTCCAGAGAGAGGCCTAGCATTCCAGCCTACAATTACTGAGGATCATCATCTAGTTTCACAGAGAGGTGAGCATACCTCACTCCTCAGTGAAGAGGAAATGAGGACTGCAGATGCTGGAGATCAGAGTCGAGAGTGGGGTGATGGAAAAGCACAACAGGTCAGGCAGCATCTGATGAGCAGGAGAATCAACCTTTCAAGCATAGATCCTACATCAAGAATGAGACTTGTGGGCTGGTAGGGTCTGAGAGATAAATGGAAGGGATCTCTCAGCTACACTACCCCCCCCCCCCACACCGACTCACAAACCTCATTCCTGATGAAGGGCTCACTCTTCAGCTAACTCCTGCTCAGACAAAGCTCTCTTGGGAAACTGGGACAGCAAATGGGGTAACACCACCAAGACATGAGAACAAGAGCATAAGTGAGGGGAAGTTAGTGAGTAGAGAAACAGGAGGAAAGACCAGAAGTATATACAGCTGTAGCAAAGGAGCAGAAGAGAGGGTTTTAGAAGAGAGGGTTTTAGAATCCTAGAACATTTGGATCAATTCTGGGAGTATTTGAAAACTGTACAGGTCAAATAGGTTGCTCCTTGACAGAGTTGAGACCACCATTCCCACAGGACAGTTTGCTATCTTTGTGAGGGATGGCTTAATCTAATTTGCCAAAGGGATGGGGATCAGGATACAGCACTAGTAAGGATAAGCAAGAAGCACAAAGGACTGAAAAATATAGACAGCCCTAGGATGAGAAATAACAAAGTATTAGATGAGTTCAGACTGACAAGATGTACAGTAAAATCCAATCCAAGCTGACAGTGCATGTATGCAAGTGGAGTGTGGGAAACAGGGTTATTGAGCTGCAGATGTAAATAGCCAAATGGGAATACAATGTCATGCATAAAAGAGGTCCAACTGTGTTGGGCAGACAGGATATCCAAGAGGTTAGCGTTCAGGAGCAATAGAGGTGCCATTGTACAACTTGGTTTATTCTCTAAGCCACATATGAGTGGGAAAGATGGGGAAATGGAATTTGGAGGGAAGTTACAGTGAGATAAAAGAGCTACAGAGTAGTGATAGTAGGGGGACTTTAAGCTACAGACTGCAATACTAATGACTGTAAAGGGGGAAGGTCTTCCAAAGTGTGTTCAGGGAAGTTTCCTTGGTCAGTGTTGCAAGTTCAATAAGGAAGGAAGTGTTATACTGAATGTGATTCTGGAGAATGAAATAGTTCAAGTAAAATCAATGATCAAGTGGGGGACATTTAGGCAATAGCGGTCATTGTACCATAAAGTTTAGGTTGCTAAAAAAAGTGAAGAGTAATCTAGAGTGATAAATACATAACTGGGGAAGGGTTATTTTCACACATTGCAAAGGGATCTCGTTCCAGGTAAACTGGAATGAAAGATTCACAGGCAAAACTTTAATCAATCGATGGGCTAGTTTGGAAGATGAGATGGTTCAGGTGCAGTTGAAATACGTTGCCCTGAGAAAGAAAGGTAGGACAAACCAAACCCAGAGCTTCCTGAATGATGAAGGGGATATGGAATAAGATGAAATGTAAAAATGGTACGTGTGGATGTATCCTTGATAATACAAGTGGGAATCAAGGTAAACATAGCAAGTTCTGGAGTAAGATGGAGTTAATTGATGATCTGTAATGAGATGGGAATAATTAATTATTTTGTCACAAAGGATCCTTGAGCAAAAAGTGATCATAACATGCTGGTATTTCAAATTCAGTTTGAGGAAGAGAAGCTTAGAGTCATAGAGTCATAGAGATGTACAGCAAATAAACAGACCCTTCAGTCCAACTCGTCCATGCTGACCGGATATCCCAACCTAATCTAGTCCCATTTGCCAGTGCTTGGCCCATATCCCTCCAAACCCTTCCTATTCACCATCCAGATGCTTTTGAAATGTTGCAAATGTACCAGCCTCCATCACTTCCTCTGGCAGCTCATTCCATACACGCATCACCCTCTGCATGAAAATGTTGCCCCTTGGGTCCCTAGTTCTGGACTCCCCAACCCAGGGAAAATACCTTGTCTATTTACCCTATCCATGCCCCTCATGATTTTATAAACCTCTATAAGGTCAGCTCCTAACCATCGATGCTCCAGGGAAAACAACCCCAGTCTATTCCGCCTCTCCCCGTAGCTCAGATCCTCCAACCTTGGCAACATCCTTGTAAATCTTTTCTGAACCCTTTTCAAGGAACTATGAACCTGCACTCCGAGGTCTCTTTGTTCAGCAACACTCCCTAGGACCTTACCATTAAGTATATAAGGTCTGCTAAGATTTGCTTTCCCAAAATGCAGCACTCGCATTTACCTGAATTTAACTCTATCTGCCACTCCTCAGCTCATTGGCCCATCTGGTCCAGATTCTGTTGTAATTTGAGGTAACCGTCTTCGCTGTCCAATACACCTCCAATTTTAGTGTCATCTGCAAACTTACTAACTGTACCTCTTATGCGCGCATCCAAATCATTTATATAAATGATGAAAAGTAGTGGACCCAGCATTGATCCTTGTGGCACACCATTGGTCACAGTCCTCCAGTCTGAAAAACAACCCTTCACCACCAACCTCAGTCTTCTACCTTCGAGCCAGTTCTGTATCTAAATGGCTAGTCCTCCCTGCATTCTATGAGGTCAACCTTGCTAATCAGTCTCCCATGGGGAACCTTGTCGAATGCCTTACTGAATTCCATATAGATCACGTCCACCATTCTGTCCTCATCAATCCTCTTTGTTACTTCTTCAAAAAACTCAATCAATTTTCCAGCAAGCACTTACAATCTGGAATGCAATGCCAGGATTCAAAGATACTACAGATTTACAAGAATGTTGCCAGGATTGGAGGGTCTGAGCAATAGGGAGAGGCTGAAAAGGCTGGTGATATTTCCCCTGGAGTGTTGGAGGCTGAGGTGTGACCTTATCGAAGTTTATAAAATCACGAGGGACATGGATAGAGTGAATAGACAAAGTCTTCTTCCCAGGAGACGGGATTTCAGAACTAGAAGGCATAGATTTTAAAAGGAGAGGGGAAAGATTTAAAAAGGACCTAAGGGACAACGTTTTGACACAGAGCATGGTGCATGTATGGAATGAGCTGCCAGAGGAAGTGGTGGAAGCTGGCAAAATTATAACATTTAAAAGGTATCTGGTTGGATATCTGACTCAAAAGGGTTTCAAGGGATATGGACCAAGTGCTGGCAAATGGGACTATATTTATTTAGGATATCTGGTCGGCAGGACAAGTTGGAGGGTCCGTTTCCATACTATGACTCTATGACCTGAGAGTGTGGTGGAGGCAGAAGCAATAGGGAATTGAATAAGCACTGAGAGAGAAAGAAATGTACAGCTACAAGGAAAGTGTGTTGGAGTGGGACTGTCTATCTTGCTCGACAGGAGTCAGCACAGCATCAATTGCCTGAAAGGCCTCGTTTAGTGCTGCGACTTTTCTGTGATGCCATGATTCCATGCTTCATCAGAGAAGAGACTGTCACAAGATGGAAGGCTTATGTAACCACTATATGAAAGCAGGCATCCCACGATAATCAGTTCTTTGACTGTCCACCAAGGAAGACCCTGATTCTAAAGGCATTGGCCTACTATTGGCAAAAAACATGTGACTGTCAGCTCTACTTGAGGTCAGGTGTGACACTATGGCTGCAAACATCCTCAGACAGTTGCCAGGGTGAGGGATAGAGTGAGTGGCTGGGAACAGAGTTTGTGACATGGTCTGAGGAAAATGGCGTTGTTCTTCCTAATATTCAGTTGGAAGAAATTTTTGCTCATCCTGCACTAGATATCAGATAGGCAGCCTGACAATATAGTCACAGAGGGTGAGTCAACAGGGGCAGCAGTGAGATGGACATGGGTGTGGTCAGGTTACATATAAAAACTGATGATGTGCTTTTGGATTTGATCATTGAGAGGCTTCATGATAAATCCTTGTGGAGCACCAGAGGAAATGGTGCTCAAGCAGCAAGAGAAATCATTGCAGGTCATACATGAGTTATGACTGGATAGATAAGATAGGAAGCAAGTGAGAGCGCTCCCCCACAGCTAGACAACAGTACAAAGGTATCGGAGGGGTTGGTGCGGCCAATCATATCAAAGGTTACAGATAGGTGGAGAAGAATGGGATGGGAACGTTTGCCATATTTACAAGCACAAATTGCTTGTGACTTTGATAATAGAAGAATGACTAAACTGGAAATCTGATTGTAAGGATTTAAACATTTTAAAAAATGGAGGAAATATGGTGTTGATTCAGGGATTGTTATGAACCAGAACAAACCCCCTCAAAATGTATTAAGATGATAACCTAGATCCTAAATTCTCTTAGTTTAATGATAAGTGTAAGGTGTTGTGTTCCAGGTGCAATTCGATTTGTTAAATTACCAGTCTTGAAGAAAAACACACTTTATTCATGCATTATGGTTAAAATACAGACAAAATAAAAATAAAAGAATAGGCTTACCTGTAACTCTATTGAAATGCTTCACAAAATAACATATGTATTAATTACTGATAAATAACTGTTCCAATGTAATCACATTCCATAACACAGCCTTGACAAAGGAAAATTCAGTTAAAATAGATTGTCTAACATGCAATTCTAGTAGCAGGAAGAGAACTACAGCTTTCGGACGTAACAGAGAAAGGAACAAAGGCTTCCACATCCAGCTTCAACTCCAGCAACTACTACCTAAGGTTAAAACTAAAAAAAGTCCTGGTTGTGTGGGAGCTTGACCTCACCCATTCAGGCTGCTTCTATTGTTCCAACATGTAAAAAAACCCAAGGCCTCTCAAGCTGTTTACTTTATTGGGTTTGGAGCAGACTGCTCGGCGCCTCAATCTCCACCTATCCTAATAAAAATAAGGACAAATTACACCTTTTAAAGCCACAGTATCGTCAAGAGAGTCAACAACATATTTAAGGAATTTTGGAGACTTAGCTTAGATTAGATTACTTACAGTGTGGAAGCAGGGCCTTTGGCCCAACAAGCCCACACTGACCCTCCGAAGAGGAGCAACCCACCCACACCCATCCCCCTACATTTACCCCTTCACCTAACACTACGGGCAATTTAGCATGGCCAATTCACCTAACCTGCACATTTTTGGACTGTGGGAGGAAGCTGGAGCACCTGGAGGAAACCCACGCAGACACGGGGAGAATGTGCAAACTCTACACAGATAGTTTCCTGAGGCTGGAATTGAACCCAGGTCTCTGGCACTGTGAGGCAGTAGTGCTAACCATTATGCCACAGTGCCGCCCGTAAAACAAAGGGAGCTTCGAGATTAGAAGGCTAGAGGTGTCAAGTGTGGGTTTTCTAACAATGATATCCTAGATTAGCTTCTGGAGTTTAAGGCTATCATTGCTTTCATTAAACAACAAACTGAAATGACTCCCCACTGCTTCCACAGACAATGGTTGGAAAGAATGTTCCACTTTCCATTACTATCATTCTAAAAATAAAGTAGGTTTATAGTAGGGAATATCTCTTTCAACTCGAGTCTATTTTTTTAAAAATTGCAAATAACGACATCTAGGTATCTCACCAGGCTGCTAAATGTAGTGTCTATTATAAGTTCTGTGCTAATATTAGGTGAATTATGACAAGTGGTCATTTTCTAGATTGTTCCTAGCCACAGCATGGAGATTCTGATTTGGAACAAACTGATAATTGTAACCTGGAACATATTGTAGTTTCATACACTCTCGATCAAACAAACTCTATTTTTATAAAACCAAAGGAAAATCTGAAAATAAAAGCCAGCAGAACAAGGGAAAAGATTTTATTACTTCAGATTGTTCAAGAATAAAATTACATTTGCCTCACTCCATGCATCATTCCCTCCCCAGAAGGGACTGCTAAATCATCTGCTCACGAGCTCATTTTAAGCTGTAATTGATCACAGGAAACCTGCAAAAAAACTGCAGAGAGCAAGCGCGGAGTGAGTCTACCACAATAATATGTCATCATCCATGACAGTCACCTATCTTGACTTCTGTCCAATGAAGGTAGATGATATTGATATGCTTCTAACTAATACCATGATGTTTCTGCAAAAGTGGCAGCTTTCAACAAGTGGTTAGCCTTCAGGAGCTCCGGTGAGTTACTGTTGAAGGTTACAACTGAAGATACGAGTGTGCACTTGTGCAAGCAGCGTATATATTTCCAGTGCACAGAAGAGGCTGGCATTTGAATTCCTTGCAATCTATGAAAAAAAGTAGGGGATTTCTCCACAGTGCTCAGTAAAGATTCATTCCTCAATATACAACACTTTTTGAAAAAGAGCAACAAATGGTTTGGTCATTATTTTGATGTCTGTGGGATTGCAAATTGGTTGCTGTGCTTTCCTCCCTTACAATTAAAGTACTTAATTTTCTGTAAAGTGTAGTGAGAAATGAAATGTGTTATAGAACCAGTGTTTTTTTTAAATTCTTTCTTTTTCCCTCGGTTATTCCATAAAGGCCTGAACACCATTTCCATTGGAATATCATGCTAAGCTAAGACTAGATGGATTTCACTTGAAACCGAGGCTCTATATTTAACCATTACGGAATAACAAGCTGAAGTGCCTTCCTTGTCAAAGGATGGAGAAGAACCTTGTGCTGATTTTCCATGTACGGAATGCCAAAGTAACCAAATGGACTATTCAGACATAGTGGTCGAGAGTGTGGTGCTGGAAAAGCACAGCGGGTCAGGCAGCATCCAAGAAGCAGGAGAATCGGCATTTCAGGCAAAATACCTTCATCAGGCGATGAAACGTCGATTCTCCTGCTCCTCAGATGCAGTTTTGACTCTAATCTCCAGCATCTGCGGTCCTCACTTTCGCCTATTCAGCCGCAGTGTTGGTGGTCTCACATGAACAAAGAGTGGAACCTGATGGGCACTCTAACCATTCTTTATCCCACTGCCTGCTTGGAAATCCAAGGAAAGGATATTCTACTATGTTCTAAACCCACCATTCGCAAAGATACAAGAACACATGGCAGCAGATTAATTTGATCTGATTGGGAGAATGAGGGGAAATCAGATCAGTATCTGAGGAGGGGGTTTATCCCAAACAAATCCTATCGAGAATCTGGCAGAACTGGTTGCAACACTGCCTCCACAGCTTGCCCAACTTTCTTCTACCTTGAAGGAGTCAAACCAACACACTTGGAGGAGTTTACTACCTGGCCAGTCAGGTTATAATTACCCCTAAACTTTAAACATTTCCATTGGAAAAGACTCAAAGGTTCCAGCAGTAAAGGTGGGAGTTTGAAAGCAAATGGAAAAGTCCATCATCAAAATAAACTCTCAAAAAGGGGAAGGTGGAGAATGAGGTATATTTCTGTCAATGTAGAAGTGGGGGAGCTAAATGCCACTGGTTGTAAGTGGAAAACAATTTAATCAACCAGGGTGGGTGTGGGTGGGAGTTGGGGGGGTGGGAGGGGAGTGGGCAGGGGGGAGATGGGCTGGGGTAGTTGTTGTAATAATTCTGGGGAAAGTGGGTGTAACACTGTATAAGCCAATGGTGTAGGACCACAATGTAAATATTTCAATGAGGCTGCTATATCGTTTTGGCGAGGAAGTTATTGGTCACCCATTTTGAGGCCCTTGCAAATCAAGCAGGCGGGCCCCGTGGGTTGAGTGGGCGATATAGGTTTCAGTGTCCACTCTTTTGTTTATGTAAATGTAATGTCTCCAAGTCTGCAGACAACACAAAGCTGAGTGGGAGGGTGAACTGTGAGGAGGATGCAGAGATGCTTCAATGTGATCTGGACAAGTTGTGTGAGTGAACAAATGAAGTAAAACATGAGTTAGTGTGAGGTTACCACTTTGGTGGCAAAAACAGGAAGGCAGATTATTATCTGAGCTGTAATAGGAAAGGGGGAGGTGCACTGAGGCTTGGGTGTCCTTGTACATGGAGGTGCAGCAGGCAGTAAAGAAGGCAAAGGGTATGTTGGCCTTGGTAGCGAGGGGATTCAAGTACAGGAGCAGGAACATCTTGGGTAGATTTGGTCCCCTTCTCTGGCAATGGAGACAGTGCAACAAAGGTTTACCAGACTGATTTCCTGGGATGACAGGACTGACATATGAGGAGAGGTTAGGTCAGTTAGGACTACGTTCATTGGACTTCAGACAACTAAAGGGGATCTCATAGAAACCTACAAATTCTAACAATGAATATAGGAAGGATGTTCTCAATGTCTCGGGTTTCCACAGCCAGGAGTCATAGTCGAAGAGTATGGGTAGGATGTTTAGGATTGAGATGAGAAGAAATGTATTCACCCAGAGAGTGGTGAGCCTTTGGAATTCATTGGCACAGAAAATGGTTGAGGCCAAATCATTGAATGTTTTCAAAAAGGAGTTAAATACAGTTCTTAGGTCTAAACAGATCAAAGAGTATGAGGAGAAAGTTAGGAGAGGCTTTAAGGGCCAAATGGCCTACTCCTGTTCCTATTTATTTTCTTTGTTTCTATTTTCCTTTGACCCTTGTTTTTTTCAGCATGATTCAAATGGTAAGCAGAGAAAAAGAAAGCCTATTTCCTCAAATACATTCTTTCACCTCTACCCTGCACAGCACAAACCACAATGAGAAAATGAGACAAATGTAACATGGAACTTTGAGCCTTGTCACAAGTCTTGAAGATGATTTACCTGCTCTTTAAGCAAGCAGGGAAATGAATGAACTTTTCTTGTGAGATCATTTTGGAGTGCAGAATTATTCAGCTGCATCAGAACTGCACAAAGGGGAGTAATCGCAAAAACCTAGACACAAAAATTCACCAACATGCATCCAACATCAGCAGGGGTGTCACAGACTAGACGCAACGTTAGTTTCCTGGTTTAGCTTATCTCAGATATGTTATGCAACTGTCACAATGTGATGTGCAACATTTCAATACAATTAACCCATTGTATTTTGCAATTAATTACCAGAGCTATCAAGCCATCATTTTTAAGAATACTCACTTTGCAATGCTTGCATAAGGTGACGCGTTGATGAGTATAGGTCTCAACCTATACTCCACCTAAACACACTGAATGGGCCATTCTTCACAATGTGAACTCTGCAGGGCTTTTGAAGATTAGCTCATTAAAGAAAGCACATGATAGATACTGACCTTATCTAACTCCTCATACCTGTGATTTGGGACATTTCATTTTAAAAGCCTTCACCTCTCTCTGAAGCAGCGCTGATTTCAAAATTGCAAATTCAATTTTTTTTTAAATTGAAGATAAGATTGAAAGGTCAGGAGCATGGGGCCAGTACGGGTTTTTTGATTCGCCGATCCTCAAATAGCATCATGGATTTTGAAATCTGTGCTTTGGAGGCTCAGTAAACATAAAATTAGCTTTCAAATGAATTCTTTCCCCGGCCCTCTCAGTCCCCATCACTCAACAGCACAGTGGCTCAGTGGTTAGCACTGCTACATCACAGCACCAGATTTCATTTCCATCCTCGGCCAACTCTCAAGTTTGGAGTTTGCGTGTTCTTGCTATGTCTGCTTGGATTTCCTCCCACAGTCTAAAGATGTGCAGGTTAGGTGGATTGGCCATGCTAAACTGCCCATAGTGTTCAGGAATATGTAGGCCAGGTGGATTAGTCGTGGGAAATGCAGGGTTAGAGGGACAGGATAGAGGAATGGCCTCTTCAGAGGCCCAGTATGGGCTGAATGGCCTACTTCCACATCGTAGGGATTCTACATCTATCATTGCAACTGAACTTCAAGGTGACAGAAAACCAAAATACTCTAAATCTAAAGCTTAGCGGCAGTTCCATGAACTTCATGGTCCATGAAAGTGGACTGAATAGGGTTTCAAAAGCAGGAAAATATCCTCCCTTCAAAAGAACAAAGATATATAAGTCGGGAACATGGGACCAGTGAAAGCTTCAAAATTGCCATTCTTAAGATTAACATTTTTGGAAGGTTTTAATGATGATTAACAATTGAGTCACGACTGGAGAAATCATTAACTGTCTGGTTGATAAACAGACTCTATACATTGAAAGTCCCTCAATTAATCCTTTATGAAAACAAACATTTCAATTAAGAGCTTAACTCTTAAATCCTGAATTATGTGCATTACCAAACAGTCCATTCAATATGCAGTGAGCACATTAAAATGCTCACTTGATTAAAGTGATAAATTGGGAAGTCAGTCCCACACCACAAACCTGAAAATAGCTTTATGTAAAACTATTTTCTGAAATACCTATC
Organism: Chiloscyllium plagiosum; assembly: GCF_004010195.1. NCBI lineage: Eukaryota > Metazoa > Chordata > Chondrichthyes > Orectolobiformes > Hemiscylliidae > Chiloscyllium > Chiloscyllium plagiosum. Next base: position 77,865,240 of record NC_057720.1, on the reverse strand, counting down.
ACTTTTTGTTCTTAACTGCACACATTTGTTCTTGGATGGTTCCTCTAAAACCGTGGCAGCCTAAATGAATTCATGTCCATTTCATACACAAGCCTTTCCAAAACTCCACAGGATGCCACACCTCCACAAATGGTGCCCCTTGAACCAAATCCAAAGACATTCCTTACCTCTCCAAAAGGAAAGATGTATAAAACAGTCCCCTAGTCCTCACTCTTCACACCCCCCTTCATTGCCCTCATCCCCACACATTCCACAAATGCCACCCCATGCAAACTAACGCCCTGCATACATCATCCATAGTGCCTCACATCCCAAATCACCAATTTCCACCTATCCACCCTTTCCTCTTCAACTACCACATCACACATTAAGTATCTACAAGTACCCATGCATGAAAGGGAAAACCACAGTCCTATTACTTAGAGTCATAGAATCATAGAGATGTACAGCATAGAAACAGACCCAACAGGAGAGTTAGTAAAAGTGAGCTGGAATCTCTAAGTGTAAGACATGCTGAATTTCTTTAAAAGCCAACCTTCAATGTTCTCTGTTCTATGTTCAACCCTCACTTCTCAATTCTTGAGAATAGGCCCGAAACCTCTTTGATACCATGGTATTCAGGCGTCATCATGTCTCCAAGATTTACTGTAGTGATTTTCTTTGTTTTCACTTGAAACTGCCACTTCCCTAGGGATGATACTGATTCTTGAAGTGAAACTGCCCTGCAACTAGGCCCCTCCAAACTTTCCTCAGAGAGAATGTTGCTTCTGCTGCAGGTTGAGGGAGTTACACAGTGTCCAAAGGGACAGTGGTCTAGGCTGGAAACCAGCTGGTAAAATAACGAACATTCCTGGGATCATCAGGTTAGTATGAAAGAAGGATTTGAAGGTTTTTCTCTGAAACTTCTCAAGATTCTTTGAAGTTACGGGAGCAATATGTATTGCAAATAAGTTTTGTCATCATGCCTGGGCACAATGCTGATGGACTGTGGGATCTCAGCCTCAATAGAGAAGCTCAAAGTTTTAGGTCAGCCAGCAGAGCCACAACTGGGTAATGTATCATCATAAGCAAACAGTTAAAATGCTTGATATGCATTCGCTCTTCAACAGAAGGAGGGTGGGATCCAGCCTCCTGTGTGGCTCTGAATTGAGTTCCAGCTGGAAAGCACCGTCGACTCATTTTCTGATTTCATCCTCCCTCTTTGCCCATTCCTAATAAACTTGCTTTTGCTCATTGCTTGGCCATTGTTTCTTCCACAAACCCTGCAGTGAGGCTTTCTTTGACCAGACATGGAACCAGTGCCAAAGTGCGGCATGTGCAGATTCAGGCTCCCTCACTGAAAGCAGGCCTCGTTCCAGAATCCACTTGGTGGAAAGGGGCAGGCCTGGCATCAGAGGTGGGCACTCACAGATGTCAACGATTGCCACGGTCACCAAGATAGTGTGATATAGCTGACACCTGGGGCAATGGAGAACCAACAACAGGAAGAGGTTTCGAATGGTGGCACACCAAAGTGGGAACACGGACAGTCAGTGACACCCTGTCCTGAAACATCCATGGGTATCACAGGAACTGTGGGCAGCAGTTCCGGGCACTGGAATGGCAGACTGGGATCACAGAAGTTTCAGTTCACTCCTGAGGTGAATTCTTTCACTTCTCTCTCAAGGACTGAACCTCCACAGCCAAGAACCAACCACATGTTGTTGTCTAAAGATAAGTTAACCATTGTGAGGCACTTGTTGATTCTCCTCCTGGTTAGGATGCTCGTGAAACAGGCAGCTGGCATCGCAAAGAGACTATGCTCAAACGACATAGGCAGATCCACCTCCAAAAAGTCTTCAAATCACTTGCAAAACACCACTTTCGGGAGGTAACCAATCAGAGAATCTTTACTCCATCCCCACCCCCGGAAATAGAATGGGGTGAGAAGCCACTCCTCCAATCACAGGCCGGTTCTAACCTGTGTCTGCTGCTGATAGGCTCACAATTAACCTATTAGCAGCAAACCCAGGAGAGAAGCAGCCTGTGATTGGAGGAACAAAAGCCAAAGTCCCAGGGGTGAGAGCTGGAGTCAGGAGTCAGGACTAGGAGTGAGATCCTAGCCATGAGCTGGAGGGCAAGAGCTGGGCCTGGTGCTGAGGGGAGAGGGGGACACCGACAGCTGCGATTGGTCAGGATCTGGGGCCTTTTTTTGTGACAGGATGATCTTTTGCTGAGACCAGAAGAGCTTTATGCTGGATCTGGAAATCCAAGGTGCTGGGTTCCAGGGTGCGGCATCAGCTAAAGCAGAGCAGAGATGAAAAGGCAGTGCTGAAAAGGTCTGGGGAGGGGTTAAGAGTTGGCGGGGAAAAGAAAGATGCCAGAAGTGCAAGGAGAGAGAAGGAGGCTGCAAGGGCACTGTAGCTTGTGAGGGAGGCTGAAAGGTCAAGGTCTCAGCTCAGTGGGTATAAGAAAACCTGAAGTCACTGAGGCAATTAATTCCTTACACATGAATGTGGAGTGACTGGTTTGAGGCTGTTTAAATTCAAAAGCTAGCTGTAGTTGAAAAGAAATGTAGTGGACCCTGTTGTAATGAATGTTGTTGGTTGTAAAATGTAACTCTGAGATGTCAGATGCGGTAAATAGTTATGTCATTGCCTGAATAAAATGATCCAGCTTTGTGCACTTACATTAATTGTGACCTCACCAGTCTGCAGGAAGTTGCTTTCGGACGTTGACCTCTCATGTGTAGAAGTGTGTCAGTTATTTTGGAAAAGCTTTCAAGGCCACCATGTGCTTGTTGTCTTGTGCAAATGTGATTAAAACGTTCCTTGCTCGTTGTGTCTTTTAGTTTAATTGACAGATGATAATTAGGAAAGGGATTGATTGATTATTCTAATTCTGCTTGTACGGGAGTTCAAACACCCATGTGTCAACATAAATACGGAAGGTATCGTTGCTGCGTGGCTACACTACCTGATAAATGAGTCAGTGAAAATAACCCAGCCAATCAAAAAGTACCCTCGAAAAAGTCTCAAGAGGAGCCCTCAAAAAGGAAAAGATATGGGAGAGATGGTGGATGATCATGTTGTTGAGATATACATTTACCATTTTAGTTTTGAGCACCAAGTGAATAAGCGTTTGCAGCAATTAAATCCACACACGGTCAGCAAATGGTGTGTGCGCGTGCATGTGTGTGTGTGCATGTGCATGTGGGTGTACATGTGTCTCTGGCAACACAGCTTGGCCATCAAAATGGTGGTGTGCAGCAGCTAGACGCAACAAAATGTCTGCTCCTGAACTGTAAGTACAATGACGTGATCAAACCTGCTGGTGTAGCAATGAACTATAATTGCAACCGAGGCGCAGTATAAAGGCAGCTATTCACCCTCCCAGCCAGATCATTATCGAATCCTTTGTCTGTCCAACTGTTATTCTCTCAATATGTGTTCTATCCCCATCTATCGTTTACCCCCTCCCCTACCCTATCTTCTGCATATAGACCGACATTTTCCTAGCTACCATCCGTTCTGAGGAAGGGTCACTGGACCTGAAGATTTAGCTCTGATATCTCTTCACAGATGCAATGCTGTTGGTTTTGACGTTGACAATGAGCCACCTTTCATTGTCTGCATCTCACGCAAACATTACGTGGCCAGTTGATATTTAAGTCCAGGAAGGCTTTTCTAAGAAGAAGGGTTTGCAATGAAGCAGTCCGCCTACAACTCCACTGCCACTGTTGGTGTTTGCGAAAGTTATGTCTCTCGTTTCACATCTCTTGATAAAGAAGAGGTGCTGAGCCCCACAGTGAGTGATCTTGCACTGTTAAGAATCTAAGCGGTGGTAACTATATTTACGGATCTCGGTTGTGGTGGCATGAGTGTACAATCTGCCCCAGAGACTTGAAAACAGCAAGAGTCTGAAGTACAGGGAAAGGTACAGATTACTGGCCAGAGTAAACATTGAGAAGGTATAGGATGGACAGTATCACAGGGCCATGGGTGTCATAGTGGCTTTGTGGTTCATACTGCTGCCCCACAGTGCCAGGGATCTGGGTTTAATTCCCACCTTGGGCGACTGGCTGTATGGAGTTTGCACATTCTCCTTATGTCTGCATGAGTGTGCTCCCACAATCCAAAGATTTTCAGGTTAGGCGAATTGGCCATGCTAAATTGCCTATATTGCTCAGGGATGTGTAGGTCAGGTGCATTAGTCTGTGATAAACATAGGAGAATGGATCTGGGTGGGTTACTCTTCAGAGGGTCAGTGTGGATTTGTTGGATCGAAGGGCCTGTTTCCACACTGTAGGGATTCTATAAAAAATGGCTAAGGAAAGCCAACCTTAGAGATAGGATTTTTTTTTAACATGCAATCAATTCAGGTGGGGCCCCAATGCTTAACCTCAACACTCATTGTGACCAGTTTATGTATTGATTAGTGAACTCCCTCCCACCCACCAAAATGCAGAGCTACGATCCTCATTCCAGGTGGGTTACAGTTTGGGAAAGGCAAGCCGAAACCAAAATGTTCCTGGATCAAGTTGCAGCTGAAGCAAGGGAACCATGTGAATGAGGTGTAGAGGAGGATTGAGGTGAGGGCAGCGGGAAGATGGTCACGGGCAGACTGTTTCTGCTTTGCTGCTGTGATGATGAGCCAGTGCATACTGGAACGCAGGATACAGTCAGGTACAGCAGGTACCAAGGAGGCAGCTACTGCTACCATCCCTAGGAAACAGTAGCCAATAGATGTCTTCCAGTTGTACAAGCAAGAAATACACTGTGACATGCCTGGGGCACTGGATAAGAGCAGTTAGAGGTGCTAAGAGACACAAGGTGTTTGTTAACTTACTAAATCTTCTTTTACCTTGGGGAATTCACTGCAGACCTCATGTATTACCTTCTGCATTACCAGGCAACTAATTAAGTTGTGCCTCTCCTCGCCAGCTACTGAAGATTTTTCATTGTGTCTCCCTAAAATGTTGCACTCTGTAAGAGTGCCTGCTTTCCATTAAAATCCACTGGGTTTTGTCAGAAGAGCCCTGAGGTCAATAGATAAAAGGAGCTAGTTGAAAGCCTCCAAATGGGCCATGAGTTAGCTGGTTGATTAGTTTGCCATGTGAATGTGGGATTCTCACACTGCGGACCTTGCTCAGCTTTCTCTTGTTCTGTTGCAAAGCCCGATTGAGATGGTTATATGTGTTACCATTGATGCTGGCAGTTGTTGCAAGACACAAGTTCAGTCTGATGTGTGCACTTATTGATGCATCTTCCCAAAAGTGTGGAGCAGTGGGGGCCTCCTGTACTTCCACTCGAAGGCCTAAGAAGCAGAAGCTGAAAGGGGCTTTGGGCATTATTCCCTGAGTAGTAAATACGTTCCTGCCAATGTAGAATCTGCCATTCTTAATGGGTGAGTTTGAAGCTCAGCGTGAATTGGAAAATGCAATTCCACGATGTTAAGCCCAAAGAAAGGAGCTGACAAACCCCATGAGACCCTCAGAGAGGTAAATCCTTTAGGCGTAACCATTAAATCCCCCAGGAAGTCGAAGTTTTATAAAGCCGACATAAAGAGCAATATTAAAAAACTGGTTGGAAGCACTGGATACTGCAAAGGCTGTGAATACTTTGTGTTCCAGAACTTTCCATTCCTCTAGCCAAGCTGTCCCAGGTGTTACAACACTGGCATCTACCTGACAACATGGGAAATTGCCCAGGTATGTCCTGTATACAAAAAGCAGGACAAATCCAACCTGGCCAATTACTGCCTCATCAGTTGACTCCTGATCATGAGTAAGTTGATGGAAGGTGTCATCAACAGTGCTACTGAGCAGCACCTACTCAGCAATAACCTGCTCAGTGATGCCCAGTTTGGGTTCCCCCAGGGCCACTCAGCTCCTGACCTCATTACAGCCTTGGTTCAAACATGGACAAAAGAGCTGAATTCCAGAGGAGGGGTGAGAGTGACAGCCCTTAACATCAAGGCTGTATTTGAATGAGTGTAGCATCGAGGAATCCTAGCAAAACTGGAATTAATGGGTATCAGGGGCAAACTCTCTGCTGTTTGGAGTCATACTTGGCACATAGGAAGATGATTGTAGTTGTTGGAGATCAGTCAACTCAGCTCCAGAACATCTCTACAAGAGTTCCGCAGAATAGTGTCCTCGACCCTACCATCATCAGCTGCTTCATCAATGACCTTCTCTCCATCATAAGGTCAGAGGTGGGGATGTTCGCTGATGATTGCACAATGTTCAGCACCATTCGCAACTCCTCAGATAGTGAAGCAGTCCATATTCAAATCTGGACAATATCCAGGCTTGGTTTGAAAAGTGGCAAAAAACATTCAGGCCACACAAATGCCAGGAAATTACCATCTCCAATAACAGGCAACCTAACCTCTGCCCCTTGACAGTTGATGGTGTTTCCATCACTGATTCCCCGGTGTTAACATCCTGGGGGTCATCATTGACTAGAAACTCAACTGGACTTGCCACATTAACAAAGTGGCTACAAGAGTAGGTCAGAGAATACTGCTGCGAGTAACTCACCTCTTGACCCCTGAAACTCACCCATCACTTAAAAGGCACAGGTCAGGAGTGTGAAGGAATACTGCCCACATGCCTAGAAGAATGCAGCTCCAACAATGTGCAAGATGCTTGACACCATTCAGGACAAAGCACCATGCTTGATTGACACCACACCTACATGCATCCACTCCCTCTACCATCGACACTTAGTAACAGCAGGGTGTACTGCCTACACGATGTGCTGCAGAAATTCACCAAAGATCCTTAGACAGCACCTTCCAAATTCTTCCAGCAATAAGGACAAGGGCAGCAGATACGTGGGAACACCAACACCTGCAAGTTCCCTCCAAGCCACTCGCCAACTTGATTTGCAAATACATCGCCGTTCCTTCACTGTCGCTAGGTCAAAATCTTAGAACTCCCTTCCTAATGGCATTCTGGGTCTATCTACAGCACTGCAGTGGTTCAAGAAGGTAGCTCACCACCTCTTCTCAAAGGCAGCTAAGAATGGGCAATAAATGCTGGTCAGCCCCTCACACCACATCCCATTAGTGAATTAAAAAATAATCCACATCACAGAAAATCCCTTATGGGTACCGAGACATGTGCAGGGAGCATTTGGTGGTCATTTCTACTTTTATTGTCATGGTCAGATTTGTCTGCAGCTGGCCAATTGGTAAGGATGAAGCCAAATGTGTTTCTCACTTTGCTGGTTCCCTCACCTCTACTGCAGACCCAGTCCAGGAGCGATGTCCTTTCAGATCCAACCAGTTCTATCAGAACTGCTACTGCCAAGCCAATCTTGGTGATGGCCATTGAAATCTCCCAACCCAGAGTACACCCTTTTCACCCTCCAATTGGTGTTCAATATGAGTATACTGGCCCCAAGTATATTTTGCACCCTTACCAACCTCAGTACTTCCTCCAACTGTTGGTCAACATGAAGGAGAATTGATTCACCAGCGAAGAGAGTCAGGGTGCTAATGGTACTGAGTAACCAGCACGATGGCTCCTTACCCACATTTGACCTGATGCTGTGAGATTTCATTGGGTCTGGAGTCAATGTTGAGGATTCCCAGGACTGTGCCACCACCTCTCCTCGCTCTGTCCTGCTGGTGGGACAGGGCATATCCAGAGATGGTGATGGTGGTGTCTAGGATAATGTCTGCAGGTATGATTCCGTGAGTATGACTGTCAGGTTGTTGCTTCAACTGTCTATGAGACAGCTCTCCCAATTTTGGCACTAGCCCCCAGATGTTTCTAAGGAGGACTTTTCAGAGATTGAGTCTGCCGTTGTTGTTCCCAGTCCCCATGTTGATATGAGGTAGTCCATCCTGTTGTCTTCTTCTATTGGGATTTCTTACTAGCTTTGAAACAAGTTAATGCTTTCCTAAGCCATTTCCTGGGGCAACTACAAGTTAACTATGAGTTACAATGGGTGTAATGTCACATATAGGCCAGACCAGGTAAGGATGACAGATTTCTTTTCCTATGGGGTTTAGTAAATCAGATTTTTTTTTACAACAATTGACAATTAGATTAGATTAGATTACTTACAGTGTGGAAACAGGCCCTTCGGCCTAGATTAGATTACTTACAGTGTGGAAACAGGCCCTTCGGCCCAACAAGTCCACACTGATCTGCCAAAGCGTAACCCACCCAGACCCATTCCCCTACATTTACCCCTTCACCTAACACTACGGGCAATTTAACTTGGCCAATTCACTTAACTTGCACATTTTTGGATTGTGGGAGGAAATCGGAGCACCTGGAGGAAACCCACGCAGACACAGGGAGAATGTGCAAACTCCACACAGAGAGTCGCCTGAGGCGGGAATTGAACCCGGGTCTCTGGCACTGTGAGGCAGCAGTGCTAACCACTGTGCCACCGTGCCGCCCACAACCACTGTGCCACCCAAAACCACTGTGCCACCGTGCCGCCCACTACCACTGTGCCACCATGCCACCCACAATGGTTATCATCAGACTTTTAATTCCAGATTTTTGATTTTTCTTTAAATTCATCCGCCATGGTGGGATTCAAACCCGATTTTCAGAAAGCTAATGAACCTCTAAACCGTATATAGTAGACAGGCAGGAGACTGGAAGAACACAGCAAGCCAGGCAGCATCAGAAGGTGGAGATGTCAATGTTTCGGGTGTAACCCTTCTTCAGGAAACATTCCTGAGGATGTGGAGTGATTCCTGAAGAAGAGTTACACCTAGAACATTGACTTCTCCACCTCCTGATGCTGCCTGGCTTGCTGTGTTCTTCCAGCCTCCTGCCTGTCTGCTTTGGATTCCAGCATCTGCAGTTCGTTTTTGTCTCTAACCACATATACCTGTGTAAAGGTCAGTCCTACCTTTTGACTAAAACATCATGTTAGATCTTGACTCTCATGCAGATATATAAATTGAGAGCTTTCATAACTTTTTGTTGCGTTTCAAAGACTAAATTTCTGGTCAACTTTTACATTTGCTACATATCGGAGAGTTTGAAATTCACACTCTCCCATAGCTTCCTTACGGTGTGCTCTGAGATGGTGCTACCTTCAGGTTAAGGTTGGTGGGAACAAAATAGCTAGAAAGTAGGTGTGGAGGAGCTGAACAGCCACCTTCAATGGGATGCGATTATAAGATTCGATCGGACTGGTTTGCTCAAGGATGATGCAAAATCAGAACATGTTGGAAAACCTCAGCAAACCTAGCAGCATCTGTAGCAAGAGAAACAGAGTTAACCTCTCGCGTCCAGTGCACCAGGGTGAGGTTGGTTTCAGTGGTGAGCAAGCAGCAAGTACAAAGGTTTTGGATTTTTCCACTAATTGTTTGGCGTCAACCTATACATGAAGGATACGAAAAATGCATGGTTTTGGCCAAAGGTAAATTGTCAACTTTACCACGAGAGTGACTCTAACTCAGGTATATGTGGTTTTCGTTGCAACAATGCCCAAGAAACTGGATGCCGTGCGGAACAAAGCAGTCAAACTCATCATCTCCCCATCCTCCCCATAACAACCATCTCCCTCCATGTACTGTCTGTGTTGTATTCTGTCTGCAGGAAGCATGGCACAAACTCAATGAGGTTCCTTTGAGAGTGTCGTTCAAAACACGTGACTGTGAATTCACATTGTCGCTCCAAGATTCCACGCTGTTGGACTGGCCGCACGACCACTATTGCATAATAGTCAGCCAGCTGGACCTCATAGAATATGAGTTCCCTGGTTGGGGCTGTTAATTGGTTCAACCAGGGAGCCCTGGCTGACAGATTTAAATAGAGTGTCAGCAATACTGACAATCTGACACCTGACTCTGTATGAGGCAGCACTATAGTCAGGTCCTAGGGAGGGTTGCTGAACAAAGAGACCTGGGAGTGGAGGTTCATAGCTCCTTGAAAGTAGATTCACAGATAGATAGGATAGTGAAGAAGGAGTTTGGTATGCTTTCATTTATTGGTCAGAGTATTGAGTACAGGAGGTGAGAGATCATGTTGTGGCTCTACATGACATTGGTTAGGCCACTGTTGGATTATTGCGTGCAATTCTGGTCTCCTTTCTGTTGGAAAGATGCTGTGAAACTTGAAAGGGTTCAGAAAAGATTTACAAGGATGTTGCCAGGGTTGGAGGATTTGAGCTATAGGGAGAGGCTGAACAGGCTGGGGCTGTTTTCTCTGGAGCGTCAGAGGCTGAGGGGTGACCTTGTAGAAGTTTAAAAAATTATGAGGGACATGGATGGGGTAAATAGACCAAGTCTTTTCCCTGGGGTGAGGGAGTCCAGAACTAAAGGAAATAGGTTTAGGGTGACAGGATAAAGATTTTTTTTGCAAGATTTGTGAAGGTTTGTAGCTCAGGTTGAGGTTTAGGGTGTAGGATTGTCGCTGAGCTGTAGGTTTGATATCCAGACGTTTCATTACCTGGCTAGGTAACATCATCAGTGGTGACCTCCAAGGGTAAAGATATAAAAGGGACGTAAAGGGCAACTTCTTCACACAGAGGGTGGCGTGGATATCGAATGAGCTGCCAGAGGAAGTGGTGGAGGCTGGTACAATTACAACATTTAAAAGGCATCTGGATGGGATATGAAAAGGAAGTGGTTAGAAGGATATGGGTCAAGTGCTGGCAAATGGGACTAGAATAGGTTGGGATATTTGGTCGGCATGGACGAGTTGGACCGAAGGGTCTGTTTCCTTGCTGTACATCTCTATGACTGTGCATGTGTTAATAAAGGGTGACTTGGTGACTGGATCCCGGCCTCTGCACAGTTATTTCACTCACAGCGTTGACCTCATGTTCCACTGAAGCCTGTCCGGCTGGTTAGGAAATGGTACTCATTACTGCCACCTTCTCCAATGTGATCAGGGATGCTCCTTAAGTGCTGATCTGAATTGCCAGTATTGCCCCCATTTCTGAAAATGTATGAAATAAAATCGTTAAGCTAATCCTGAACATTAAATTAAATCTCAAAGCCCATTCAATCAACTTCGAGAGAGAAAGCAGGCTTTGAGTGATATAAAGTTAAAAATCACACAACACCAGGTTATAGTCCAACAGGTTTAATTGGAAGCACACTAGCTTTCGGAGCGACGCACCTTCATCAGGTGATAGTGGAGGGCTCAATCGTAACACAGAATTTACAGCAAAAATTTACAGTGTGATGTAACTGAAATTATACATTGAAAAACACCTTGATTGTCTGTTAAGCCTTTCATCTGTTAGAATACAGTGATAGTTTCACTGTATTCTAACAGATGAAAGACTTAACAGACAATCAATTTTTCAATGTATAATTTCAGTTACATCACACTGTAAATTTTTGCTATAAATTCTGTGTTACGATTGAGCCCTCCACTATCACCTGATGAAGAAGCGACGCTCCGAAAGCTAATGTGCTTCCAATTAAACCTGTTGGACTATAACCTGGTGTATGATTTTTAACTTTGTATACCTCAGTCCAACACCGGCATCTCCAAATCTTGAGTGATATAAATTTTCTCAGAATCAGGGCTGTTAGATTCAACAGCGTCACAGATGTAGAGTGCAACATTCTTTGCTGGAAATTATGTGAGATGCCAAAGACCAAATAAACCGCTGGGACAAAACTCAGAGTCATTGCTTGAAAGAAAAAAAATAACACTTGATAGGAACAAAAGACCTCGCCAGACCATTTGTCTCATCCTGTATCATATCTTCCTAACCATCGAAGCAAGTAGCAACCACCATCATTATCTTCCAATCACATCACCAGTCACACATGCACACACACGTTGCAATTTGCAACACGGACTTCAATATAAAGTTTAGCCCCAATCTTTTCCTAACTCTAAAGTGAATAAAATTTTACAAATTAAAAGAGCAAACTACACAAGTGTTGTGATGCAAATGATACTTTCCCAATGTTTCTAGAAAGTATGATGCTCACGCGTGGAAACACAAACCAACTGAACATGAAAGCTTTATTTTTTTTAAAGAATCCCTGTCACTCCTGTTTTCTCCCCTTCTCTCATTTTTTTTTACCCTCACACAACTACCTAACTGCAGTAGTGCTTATTTTTCCACCCAGCACGTGTGTGTGTGTGTGCAGGTGTGAGACACAGTGAGAGACACAAGGTGTACGAATCTTTATTCAATTTCCACCACCAGGAAAAAAGGAAACAACCGAGTGGCCAGTGACAAACACTGCCCTTCACATCAAAGGGCAGTGCTGTGTGATCAAAACAGTGAAGGGGAGGGTAGGGATAAATCAAAATAGAATTGGAGGGAAACATGCCTGCTTTATTTTTTTTTTAACCCCACACTCCTGCCTAAGTGCGGTAGTGCTTATTTTATCCCCAGCACCCATGGTGTGTGTGTGCAGGTGTGAGACACAGTGAGAGACACAAAGTGCACGAATCTATATTCAATTTCCACCACCAGGAAGATAGGAAAACACCCGAGTGGCCAGTGACAAGCATCAAAGGGCAGTGCTGTGTGATCAAAACAGTGAAGGGGAGGGACTAAATCAAAATAGAGTTGGAGGGAAACATGCCTGCTTTATTGTTTTTTCGCTCAAGATAGGCAAACACCCAGGTGGCCAGTGACAAGCAGTGCCCTTCACATCAAAGGCAATGCTGTGTGTAATCTCCTGGGGTTTTTTCTTCTTTGTTTGGGCAATGAAAATTCCTGTTTTATCTTTTTTTTCCTTTTTTTTCTTTTAATGCTCCGTTTATTTTTTTTACAAGCTGTGCCCTTAACATTGCTGGGTTTTTTTATTATTAACCCCCACACTTCCATCAAATGCGGTAGTGCTTATTTTTTCCCCAGCACCCATGGTGTGTGTGTGCAGGTGTGAGACACAGTGAGAGACACAAGGTGCATGAATCTTTATTCAATTTCCACCACCAGGAAGATAGGAAAACAGCCGGGTGGCCAGTGACTAACACTGCCCTTCACATCAAAGGGCAGTGCTGTGTGATCAAAACAGTGAAGGGGAGGGGAGGGACTAAATCAAAATAGAGTTGGAGGGAAACATGCCTGCTTTATTTTATTTTTCTTTCTTTTTTTTGTGATCAAAACAGTGAAGGGGAGGGTAGGGACTAAATCAAAATACAATCCTGTTTACTTTTCTTTTTTTGTGTGTGTGTGCAGTTCTGAGACACAGTGAAAGACACAAAGTGCACGAATCTTTATTCAATTTCCACCACCACGAAGATAGGAAAACACCCGGGTGGCCAGTGACTAACACTGCCCTTCACATCAAAGGGCAGTGCTGTGTGATCAAAACAGTGAAGGGGAGGGTAGGGACTAAATCAAAATAGAGTTGGAGGGAAACATGCCTGCTTTATTTTTTCTTTATTTTCTTTTTTTTTCTTTTTCACCCTCCACGGCACTCCTGTTTATAATCTTTTTTTTCTCTTTTTTTTAAAATTTAACCCCCATACTACCACCTAAGTGCGGTAGTGCTTATTTTTTCCCCAGCACCCATGGTGTGTGTGTGCAGGTGTGAGACACAGTGAAAGACACAAAGTGCACGAATCTTTATTCAATTTCCACCACCAGAAAGATAGGAAAACACCCGGGTGGCCAGTGACAAAGGGCAGTGCTGTGTGATCAAAACAGTAAAGGGGAGGATAGGGACTAAATCAAAATAGAGTTGGAGGGAAACATGCCTGCTTTATCTTTTTTCTTTTTTTCTTTTTTTGGTAACCCCCACACTACCGCCTAACTGCGGTAGTGCTTAGTTTTCCCCAGCACCCATGGTGTGTGTGTGTGTAGGTGTGAGACACAGTGAGAGACACAAGGTGCACAAATCTTTATTCAATTTCCACCACCAGGAAGATAGGAAAACACCCGGGTGGCCAGTGACTAACACTGCCCTTCACATCAAAGGGCAGTGCTGTGTGATCAAAACAGTGAAGGGGAGGGGAGGGACTAAATCAAAATAGAGTTGGAGGGAAACATGCCTGCTTTATTTTTTTTTTTTAGGCGGGGTCCCAGAGACCAGCAGTGGGAGTGCTGGTCTCTCCTTCTCCTTCTCTCTTCCTCTCTCTGTAGGGCAGCTGGTCTAGGGATAGTCGCCTTCAAGGAGAGTCCTTGCACATACACTCAACTTAGGCAAACACCCGGGTGGCCAGTGACAAACACTGCCCTTTACCTCAAAGGGCAGTGCTGTGTGATCAAAACAGTAAGGGGAACCATCATTTATATTTTTTTTTTCTTTACAATCTTATTTTTTTTATATATTTTTCCTCCTTTTTTTTTATTTTTTTATTTTTTTTTTCTTTTTAACCCCCACACTACCACCTAAGTGCGGTAGTGCTTATTTTGTCCCCAGCACCCATGGTGTGTGTGTGCAGGTGTGAGACACAGTGAAAGACACAAGGTGCACGAATCTTTATTCAAATTCCACCACCAGGAAGATAGGCAAACACCCGAGTGGCCAGTGACAAACACTGCCCTTCACATCAAAGGGCAGTGCTGTGTGATCAAAACAGTGAAGGGGAGGGGAGGGACTAAATCAAAATAGAGTTGGAGGGAAACATGCCTGCTTTATTTTTCCAATTGGCAATTAATCTAATTGTTAACCACAATAGATCTAAGTGTGGCTTTCCATACTATAGGACTGCTCTGGCAAAGTAGCAGTGCCTTACCTCCAGACCAGACAGTTCCAATTCAAATCCCATCTGTCCTGAGCTGTTTGAAAATGCTGATTAAAATAATTCATTTCTAATGTGATTATTCTTTGTTTGTTCTTACTGACTGTCACTGGTGCTCAGTGAGTGCACCTATCAGCCACTAACCTCTGTATTTCCTTTCAGAACATCCTTTCACACACAAGGTGCCCATTTGATGTCTATAATAGTGTTGCGGAAGATGATATAGAGTTGATTCTTTCACTTTCCAGAATTGTTTCCACTTAGTCTTCTGTGGCTGGGCCAATGATGAACCCTAAAATGTGAAGATTATTGAAAAAGTCAACAGTACTCAACTATTTGGGATACTGCATTATTTTACTTTTTGGTGTGAGTGTGTGCCTATCTAAGTTTATGTGCATGTCCGTGTGTCTGTTTGCGTGCATGTCTCTGTGTGTCTGTTTGCGCAAATGCATGTCTCTGTTTCTGTCTGTGTATGTGTGCATGCCTCTATGTGCCTGTGCAGATCTGTGTCTCTGCATGTCTCTGCGTGTCTGTGGGCGTGTGTGTTTGTGCATACATGCATGTCTGTCTACGTATGTGTGCATGCCTCTGTGTGCCTGTGCATGTCTCTGAGTATCGCGTGTGCCTACGTGTGTTTGTGTGTGCCTGTGTGCACCTCTTGCGTGTTCACGTGCATGTCGCTGTGTGTGTGCTTGTCTCTGATTGCATGTGCATGTCACTGAGTGTGCATGTGTTTATGCATCTGTTTTAGTGTGGGATTGGAGTGTTCTCTTTTGGCTCATCTCATTACAAAGGATTTTTTAAGGAGAAACTGCCCTCTGTCCTGACCAGATCACTGTATTGCATTGCACCAAAAATTGGTGCAATTTCCGATTTTGTAAAGATCAAGTTCACTTATTCAGATAAAATCCAAATCACATTTAAAATGCTTTTGTTTCTGATGCTCCTCAACCTGCCTCCTGGAAGACCAAATGAAGTCAATGTAAAGTTGGGGTTACGGTGACACCACCAGCTAAAAAATAATAATTAGTTCCCATGTTCAGGAATGATTTATGAATTGCCCCTACCCAATCCCTTTGATGCAGAAAGGACATAAGCTTTGTCTTGAAAAGGTGTATGATCTGAGCCGTTGTCTGAGGGAGCATTCAACAGGCAGTCTAGCTGTCTAACTCATGTCTACCTCATGTTCCATTTGTCCTTTGACTCTTAAAGGACACACCGTTGAGTGAAATGGGGCTGCAACTGGCAAATCCACAGGAGGTGGCTGTGAGTGGAGATGGAGAGGCCTTACCTGCAGCATAGCATAGGGCAGAGGGGCACCAGAGAGCCTGGGGCAAGTTCATCATGTGCATAGGGTTAACTGGGAAGAGAATGTTTACGTCTGGGATTCCCCAAGGAGAAGAGGGTGAGCTTGAAACTCTCTGCATGACTCTTCCATTGTACTGTAAACGATAATGGAGCTGAAAATGGCTGTGACCCACACTCAGAGTGGGTGGGGTCGTTCTGTCAAGGTTTCACTTTGGAGAGCCTGGGGCAAGTTCATCATGTGCATAGGGTTAACTGGGAAGAGAATGTTTACGTCTGGGATTCCCCAAGGAGAAGAGGGTGAGCTTGAAACTCTCTGCATAACTCTTCCATTGTACTGTAAACGATAATGGAGCTGAAAATGGCTGTGACCCAAACTCAGAGTGGGTGGGGTCGTTCTGTCAAGGTTTCACTTTGGAATGTTGGAAAGCCCTTCAAAGGGCAACAAAACCAGACAGACATCCAACGCCGCCACTCTTCCCCCCCCCCCCCCCCCCCAAATGCTCCCTCACCAGCAACCCCACCAAACAGTACTGGGGAAACAGAGCAGTGAGCACTACATGCTGTATGTGACCTCAGACATTGGCCTACTGTGAAGAAAACAATCCTTGCCCATACACTCTTGACCCCATCTTACAGCATGAAGGAACAACACCACGAATGGCTGTGTTACATAAGCAACGTACTGCCACCTGGAAAACTTCACCCTGCTTTCCAAAATAGCAAGTGACTTTCAAATCCTCATGGTTTGCACAATAGAGCTGGTTACTTCACACCTTAGACTACAAACCCACGGGCATTACCCAAAGGGTGAGTGGGCTTCAGTCTTGCAGGTTGCTGCTCACCAGACATTCTATTAACAGACTGATGATGAAAAATGAATGTACGTGTACATAACAATGCATTTACAATGGAATCGCCCTCGAGCTGCCAATACACCCTCAGAGGGTCAAGGCACTTTCCCCTCTGTTCCATCTCAGTGCTGGGGTGGAGGGAGCCTGCATTTACAGTGGAGCTTGTTGGCCTTGTGGTTTCAGTCAGGGTGGCTTGGATGGGAGGCCCAGAGATGCTGACAATGTCCTGCCCAGAGGCAGACGTACCTCCTCAGTTTGAAACCCAAGCCCCCTCCCCACCGAAGAAATGAGGGTGCACTGCCACCTCTGAAGTGTCCTGAATGGAGAATTCTGGGACATCTGCATATGGTTCCTCCTGCAGCCGGGCACTTCCTGTGGCACTGACCTGTCTCAGCGTGAGGAAGGGGCACATCGAGTGAGGTTGAGGTCCTTCGTCCCCACATCACCTTACCCAGCAGAGAAGGTCATCGACCTCCTTCGTACACTGCTGGGCATCTTTCCAGTAGGTGGAGACAGCAATGACTTGGGTGGCAAGCTCAGAGCAGGTTGGTAGGGTCTGGTGCTGTGGCCTCCTGCACCACCCCATCCTGTTCCTTGACAGAAAGCGGGGTACCAGTTTTCTCTTGTCTGTCATGTCCAGGGCAGTGCACAGCTCCAGGCTGACAGAACTTGACCAGCTCTGCAAGCACCTTCTAGGTATAGCTCCCACGCCAGGAATCCCAGATGTGCCCAGCAGCGGCAAATATTTCTGCCTGATTGAACAGGGAACCATAGGAGAAATCTTGCTAGCCAATCGTGGAGGGAAACCCTCCATCAAACGTTGCCAGAAACTAGCCAATTTCCAGTAAGATTCAGTCTGTGGTGTTTGTAGGTGCACATAGGTAGGTTTCAATCAGTGGACAGAATTGTGGCAGATCAAGGATAATGGAGGACATCATGAAATTGTTCACTGTGGCAGGAAGAATAAAAGAGCTGAGTATCATTTAACAGGAAAACGGCTGTGAAATTCCAAGGTGCAGAGGGATCTGGGTGTTTTGGTGCATGAGTCACAGAAAGTTAGCATTCAGGTTCAATGAGTAATTAAAAAGTGAAAGGGTTGCTCTCCTTAAT
The DNA here is from genome assembly GCF_004010195.1 of Chiloscyllium plagiosum. Taxonomy (NCBI): domain Eukaryota; kingdom Metazoa; phylum Chordata; class Chondrichthyes; order Orectolobiformes; family Hemiscylliidae; genus Chiloscyllium; species Chiloscyllium plagiosum. Next base: position 77,847,342 of record NC_057720.1, on the reverse strand, counting down.
CCAAGAGGAATTGAACATAAAAGTAAGGATGTTAAGCTTCACTTAGGGCATTGATGATACCATGTCTCAAGAATTGAGTGCAGTTTTGTCCTCCTTAAGGGAGGAGATAAGTACAATGGTGTTGGTGGCAGTTCAGAGGAGAGAAAGGGAGGACTGCAGTTGCTGGAGAGTCAGAGTCGAAAAGTGTGGTGCTGGAAAAGCACAGCAGGTCAGGCAGCATCCAAGGAGCGGGAGAGTGGACCTTTCAGGTATAAGCCCTTCGTCAGTTCAGAGGAGGTTTACTAGATTGATACCTGGAATGAGTAGTTTGTCTTATGAGGAAAGATTAGACAGACTGCACTTATTTCCTCTGAAGTTGAGCAGAATGAGGGATGACCTGATTGAAGTGTATAAGATCCTGAATGGTCTTGACAAGGTAAAGGTGGAAAGGATATTTCCTCTGGTGGGAGGTCAGTCCAAATCCTATGTGACACTGTCTTAAAATTTAGCAGCCACCCTTATTAGGACAGAGATGAGAGGAATTCCTTTCTTCAGAGCGTTATGGGACTTTTGAACTCTCTGCCTCAGAATGCGGAGGAAGTCAAAGCAAAAACACATCAGCTGTGACCTTATTGAGAGGCAGAATGTGCTCAAGGGGCCAAATGGCCTTCTAACATAAAAAATAGCTGCAGGAGTAGGCCATTCGGCCCTTCAATGCTACACCACCATTCAATATGGTGCTGGCTGATCATGCAATCTCAGCATCCCATTCCCACCCTCTCCCCATACCCCTTGATCCCTTTAGCTGGAAGGGCCATGTCCATATTCCTCTGGACCCAACAGCTTCCTGTGGGAGAGAATTCCACAGGTTCACAATTCTCTGAGTGAAGAAATTCTTCCTCATTTCAGTCCTGAATGGTTTACCCCTTATTCTTAGACTGGGACTCCTAGTTTTGGACCTCCCCAACATCCGGCATACTCTTCCGGCATCTAGCGTGCCCAGTCCCATCAGGATTTTATACGTTTCTAGGAGATTCCCCTCATTCTTTTAAATTCCAGTGAGTACAAGCCCAGTCGATCCAGTCTTTCCTCATATGTCGGTCCTGCCATCCTGGGAATCAGCTTGGTGAACCTTTGCTGGACTCCCTCAATAACAAGAATGTCCTTCCTCAGACTAGGAGACCAAAACTGCATATAATTCTCAAGATGTGGCCTCACCAAGGCCCTCTATAACTGCAGAGACACATACTTACTCTGATACTCAAATGCTGTCGCTATGAAGGCCATTAGCTTTCCTCACCAACTGCTGCAACTGCGTGCCAACGTTCAGCAACTGTTCCACCATGACACCCAGGTCTTGTTGCACCTCACTTTTTCCTAAACTTCCACCATTACCGCTCCTATTTTGTTTGCGTAATGTAATAGATTGATAGCCATATTCTTCCTTTGATGTATGTTGAACCCAGACCTCTTTAAAGTTGCCGAGTCAACTGAAGACAAGGAAGGGCACACCTGATCTGTTCACATTCAAGATCAAACAACGGTCTGATGGGATCTTACAAGCACTTCACCCACATACTACTTTCAGAATGAATGGGCTTGTTCAGAGTCTGACTCAACTCGCTACAGAAAGACGAGGCTGGCCATTCCTGGGGAGAACAGGAACCATTGACAGACGTTGCTGCTTTGCTAAGGCTCTTGCAGAGTTACATGGGGCTGTGATGAACAGTAAGGCTTGTCATTGGGCCAGATGACGATATCTAAAGGGGAAGACACTGGTTGCTTTGATGGTAGAAGTGTTTCCTCATGTTCGTTTAAAGTTTAACACACCGCCAGATTGTGCAAGGTGAGAAGAGAAAGGCTCACGAAGGTTTGCTTACAATTTAGAATTGTTTTTTTCAGTTGCCAATTCTACTTCAGTTTCATTTGACTGTAAGTTAAACTACAAAGCACCAATTTCCAGAAACATTAAACACATTAAAAACTAAAAGCATTAATAGGAAAACAAAAGAGCCTCCACATGGTGAAATACAAAATAAGATCTCAAGACATTTTCACTCCTGGCTATTATTATGTATAGGGCCCTTGGCCTAGCAGTCTTCAGCTGCTTTGTCAACAGCTTTCCCTCCATCATTAGGACAGGGCAGTGATGAGCTGCTTTCTGGGACCACTGCAGTCGGTGGTGGGTAGGAGCATGCTGTTAGGAAGGCAGTTCAAAGATTTTGACCCAGTGACAGTGAAGGAACGGTGATACAGATCCCAATGAGAATAATGTGTGCTTTGAATGGGATGTCGGAGGTGGGTGCTGCTTCTATGCCATGGGATGTTTCATGTGGTATAACTCACAGTTTTGAGCAGCACGGTGAGTTAATGGTTAGAACTGCTGCCTCACAGCATCAGTGGTCCGGGTTCGATTCCATCCTCGGGTGACTGTCTGTGTGGAGTTAGCTCTTTCTCCCAGTGTCTGCGTGGGTTTCCTCTGGATGCTCTGGTTGCCTCCCACAGTCCAAAGATGTACAGGTCAGGTGGATTGGCCAAACTAAATTGCCCGTAGTGTGCAGACTAGGTGGGTTAGCCATGGGAAATGCAGGTTACAGGGATGGAGGTGGGATGCTCTTCGGAAGGTCGGTGTGGACTTGATGGGCTGACTGGCCTGCTTTCATGCTGTAAGGATTCTATGAAAGCTGCATTTGAGGGATACATTGCATCTTGTAGATGGTACACCCTGGTCCTGCTTTTTGTTATTGGTGGAGGGAGTCAGTGTTGAAGATGATGGATGCAATGCTGATAACTAGATTATTTTGTCTTGAATGGTGTCAAGCTTCTTGAGTGTTGTTGGAGCTGCACTCATCCAGGTAAGTGGGGAGTATTCCATCACACTCCTCAATGGTGGACAGGCTTTGGGAAATAAGGAGGCAAGCTATTCCAAGCGTCAGACCTGAGCTTGTAGTCATTGTATTTACACAGCTAAACCAGTTCAGTTTCTGGTCAATGGTCACCCCAGGATGTTGATAATAGGTGATTCAGTAAAGGTAACACTATTGAATGCCAAGGGGCAATGGTTAGATTCTGTTTTGTTGGAGATGGTCATTTTCTGGCACTTGCATGATGCCAGAACGTAACTCACCAGCTGTCCCTCCAAACCTGGATATTGTCCTGGTCCTGCTGCATTTTGGACATGGACTGCTTCAGGATCTGAGGTGTAGTAGCTGAATATTGTGCCACCAACAGTGAAGATCCCCACTTCCTCCTTATGATGGAGGGAAAGCCATTGACAAAGCAGCCAAAGACTGCTAGGCCAGGGGCCCTATACATAAGACTGTTATTTAGGTTGAGGGTTGATTTTGTTAGTTAATGATGGTATGATCAAAATAGAGAGGGACGACCAAAGTTCAGGAAACCAAGATATTGAAACAGTTTGGACAGAAACAAGAAATGATGAAGGCAAGGAATCACATGTGGGAGTGGTTAACAGGCCACTGACATTAACATCATGGCAGAGCAGAAAAGATAATGAGAGCTTTTCAGAAAGGCAAGACAATAATCATGTGAGATTTTAATCTACACATAGACTAGAAAAGTCTGATGGGAATAGATGGATGAGAAGTTCATAAAATGTTTTCAAGGTAGCCACTTAAGACAGCATTTTGCAGACCAAAATAAAAAGCAGGCTTTACTAGGCCTGATATAGTGCAATGGGGTAGAAATAGGTCATGGTCTCCTAGTAAATGTGCCCCTGGACAGGGTTAGCACAATATCATTGAATTCTGCATTCAGCTTGAGGGACAGAGCAGTATGTCTGAGACTATCATTTTAAATTTAAATAAGATGAATTACGAGGGCATGAAAGTATAACTGGCTAAAGTGAAATGGCAAATTAGGTTCAAATATTCTGAAGTGGAGATTTCAGAATATACTGAATAGATACATTCCAACATGAAGAAAAATTCCACAGGAACATTAAAGATAGCTTCTAATTAAATGAACAAGCATATAACTGTGCAAATAAAGAGGACAGGTCAGAATATTGGACTGGCTACATTTAAAAAATGAACGAAGAATTGATAAAGATAGAAAAAATAGAGTATTCGGGAAAACTAGCCAGAAATATAGAGATTATTGGAATTATATAGGAAGAAGAGATTATATTTCTATAAATATTTAAAGAAGGAAAGAGTTAACAAGATGAACATTGGCCCTACAGAAAGTGAGACTGGATAATTAGTCATAAAAAATAAGGAAATGGCAGATGAATTGAACAGATATTTTGTATTTGTCTTTATTGTAGAGGATACAAGTAACATCCCAGAGGTAGCAATAAATCAGGAAATGAAAGGAAGGGAGGGATAGAGGAACGTTATAATCACCAGAGAAGTGGAAGTGTAAATTGTTGGAGCTGTGAGCTGATAGGGACTTGGACCTTGACGGACTGCATCCTTGGATTTTAAAAGAAACGTCATGTGAGATAATTAATGCATCAATTTTAATTTTCCAGACCCCTATAGATTCAAGGATAGTTCCGTAAAATTGGCAGATGGTGAATGTAGCTCCATTATTAAAAAAGGGAGGAAGACAAAAAGTAAGAAAGTACAGGCCAGTTAGCTTAACATTTGTCACAGGGAAAATGTTAATATCCATTAATAAAGAAGTTACAAAAGGGCATTTCAATCATTTAAAGCAGAGGGCAGAATCAATAATGGTTTTGTAAAATTGAAATAGCTCCACAGAAGCTAGTGTCCCCTCACCTATGTGTCCTTTATTTATAGATGGAGAAACCTTGATACTGATCCAATCTGGAGCACACATCTTTCCCTTCTAAGGGGTACACCCACCTGGGAGAAAGTTCTAAGGACTATGTCCAAGTTCTCTAAGTGCTCTTTATTGGTCTTCACTGTTATTAGTTGTGAAAAGTGGCTTACTATTTATTTAAAATCCCCACAAAGGCAAACTGACCAATTGGGCTTCACAATAAGGCGGCACGGTGGCTCAGTGGTTAGCACTGCTGCCTCATAGCGCCAGAGACTAGGGTTCAATTCCTACCTCAGGCAACTGTCTGTGTGGAGTTTGCATATTCTCCCTGTGGGTTTCCTCTGGGTGCTCTAGTTTCCTCCCACAGTCCAAAAATGTGCAGGTTAGGTGAATTGGCCATGCTAAATTGTCTGTAGTGTTAGGTGAAGGGGTAAATGTAGGGGAATGGGTCTGGGTGGGTTGCTCTTCGAGGGTCAGTGTGGACTTGTTGGGCCAAAGGGCCTGGTTCCACACTGAAAGTAATCTAATCTAATAAAATTGATATGACTGATGCTGCCCATTCCACAACCTGGACTGGTTTGATGTTTCCTTTACTTTCCAGCCTCTTGATTTCTGCCTCTACTTTTGCCTCTACCAGCAAATGGAACTGGGCAGGCCTTGCAGAATCATGGAATTGCTTCCTGGTCAAAATGCAAGCTGGCCTTGTGTCTCTTGCTCCTAAACATTCCTGAAAAATATTCAGGCATTTAATTAGGACGTCGCTCAGGCAGCCATTTTCTAATCGAAAAATGTTGAGCTAGTCTTCGTGAATCTTTCTCAACCAACTTCACCCCAGCAGGCTTAGGCCCAAGCCTTTTACTACAATTAGTGGTAAATGAACTAGCTGCATCTCATTAGAGACCCAAATCAAAGTTGTCCCGTTAATCTGTAATCTGTTCTCCGGTATAGATTCTCAGGCTAGTTGAGGTCTTGCACAAACTTAAGGGTTGGTGTCCAGAATTTTATCAAAGACTGCTTTGGTAATCACTGAAACAGTCACGTCAGTAACGACCTCCATTAAAACTAGGTGACCATTTAGCCAGACGTTTATTTTGCTTGGTTCAGATTTGGATGTTGCTGAACTATTTTTCTGTTCCAAACAAGATGCAAGTGGATTTTCCAGGGTGTGCATGCTCCTGAATAGTGGCCCAGAGTTCTTTTACTCAATTTAAGTCCAATCGGACTCTTTGTCTGTCTTGATTCCACGTACTGACAACAACTACAATGGCTTGTTGGCCCAGATCCTGAAGAAACTTCCAACCTTTTCGCTGAGGCGTGGCTTTGTTTTGAGATTTTGCTGTGGGCTGACCTAGAGTCCCTCTGTTCAGGATATGTCCTGAGGGAGGCAATGCAATTGCTTTTACTCAAGTGATGTTCCCCAAGCTCGGTCAGACTGGTGAGGGTGCCCACTTCTATCAGCATACCCTGCAACTCATATGCTCCACTTGCCACACTTGCTAATGACAAAGTCAATTGCAGTGCCTTTTGAAGTCCAATTGGGTTTCAGCCAATAGGTGCTGTTGCATGGCTACATCATTAATCTCACGGGCTCTCACCATCTCATTTAGGGATAAAGCAAAATCACATGCCTCTGCCAGTCATCTTAACCCAGTCAAAAATTCCAATACAGGGATACCCTTAGTTCTTGAATTGCCAAGTAAAACCAATAACATCTCAGAATTACAGAAGGCATGAGGTCATAATTTTCCTTAACTAAATGTGTCAACTTTTGAAAGGTTTTAGTATCTGGTACCTCATGGGAAGTTAGGCTCCTAATAGCTGGAAAAGCCTGTCAGGAGGATTACTTGTTACTTTTCATCTGCCCCAATGTCACTTGCCCGGAAAACAATATCACATTCTTCCCACATACTGGGCCCAATCTTTGATGGCAGAATCAAACACGTCAAGCTTCCCAAACAACGGCATGATGCCAGAAGTGCTTACCCCAACTCAAAGATGTGTAAAAAAATTTTTTCAGGTGCATACTTTCTCTTGCCACTACTGAAATACCTCTACTGATATTCCGTTACCAAATCACTCTTTATTTCCTCATGGAGAGTCCTTGACATTGATCCATTTCCCTCAGAGCCAGTTCAGAGTGACAGGATATCTGACACTCCTGTTCTTTTTTCCTTTTTTCTTTTTTCTTTTTTTTCCTTTTTTTTCTCTTTTATATTTCTTTTAACCCCCACACTACCGCCTAACTGCGGTAGTGCTTATTTTTTCCCCAGCATCCATGGTGTGTGTGTGTGCAGGTGTGAGACACAGTGAGGACACTCCTTTTTTTTTATCAAAGGGAATCTCCTGGTTATTTTCTTTATTCCTTTTTCTTTCTATCAAAGGGCAATTCTCCTGTTTATATTTTTTTATATAAATTTAACCCCCACACTACCACCTAACTGCAGTAGTGCTTATTTTTTCCCCAGCACCCATGTTGTGTGTGCGCAGATGTGAGACACAGTGAGGACACTCCTGTTCTTATCTGTCAGAGAGGGCTCCCTGATTGGACCAGACCAACAGCCCCAATCAGGGAACTCATAGTCTATGAAGTCCACCTGGCTGACCTCGTTACAGTTACTAGAGTAACGTTTGTCCAACCATTTTGGAGTTGCTAAGGAAGAAACTCATGCTGTGCATAAAATGGAATAGCTGAATGTATTATACATAAATTGCCAGATTCCAGAAAGTATTTGATAATGTGCCTCATCAAAAGTTGTTTTGGAGAATAAAAGCTCATGGCACAAAGGATTGCACATTGGCACAGAGAGGTGATAGCTTGGCTAACAAACCAGGAGCAGGTGTAAATGTGTCTTTGACAGGTTAGCAAGCTATAATAAATGGTGTGCCACAGGGATTGATGCTGGGACCTCAACAGGTTACAATTTGCATAAATGCATTGAATGATAAGATGGAGGATATAGTTGTTAAATTTGCTGCTGACACCAAGATAGATAGGGAGGTAAGTTGTGAATAGAATATAAGGAGGATACAAAAGATTCTAGATACATTATTTGAATGGGCAAAATGAAGTGTGAAAATGTGGCATTGCCTGTTTTGGTAGGAAATATAGAAAGGACGCATAATATCTATATTATTCCTTCCCTTCTTTTAGCTTTGCTTGTTACATTCTCTGTCACCCTAATCTCTCCGATTCCCCCACCCCATCTGCT